>NC_092007.1:6439198-6711379 GCF_044704955.1 Pristiophorus japonicus | reverse complement strand
GGGGAGGGAGAGAAGGGGGGGAGAGACGGGAGGAAGAGGGGGAGAAGGGAGGAAGAGGGGGAGAAGGGAGGAGGGGAGGGAGAGACGGGATGAAGAGGGGGAGAAGGGAAGAAGAGGGGGAGAAGGGAGAGAGGGGGAGAAGGGAGAGAGGGGAGAAGGGAGGGAGAGAAGGGAGGGAGGGGGAGGGAGAGAGTGAGGGAGGGGGAGGGAGAGAAGTGAGGGAGGGGGAGGGAGAGAAGGGAGAGAAGGGAAGGAGGGGGAGGGAGAGAAGGGAGGGAGGGGGAGGGAGAGAAGGGAGGGAGAGAAGGGAGGAGAAGGGAGTGAGAGAAGGGAGGGAGGGGGAGGGAGAGAAGTGAGGAAGGGAGAAAGAGAGAAGGGAGGGAGGGGGAGGGAGAGAAGTGAGGGAGTGGGAGGGAGAGAAGGGAGGGAGGGGGAGGGAAAGAAGGGAAGGAGGGGGAGGAAGAGAAGTGAGGGAGTGGGAGGGAGAGAAGGGAGGGAGGGGAAGGGAGAGAAGGGAGGGAGGGGGAGGGAGAGAAGGGAGGGAGGGGAGGGAGAGAAGGGAGTGAGGGGGACGGAGAGAAGGGAGGGAGGGGAGGGAGAGAAGGGAGTGAGGGGGAGGGAGAAAAGGGAGGGAGGGAGAGGGAGAGACGGGAGGAAGAGGGGGAGAAGGGAGGAAGAGGGGAGAAGGGAGGGAGGGAGAGACGGGAGGAAGAGGGGGAGAAGGGAGGAAGAGGGGGAGAAGGGAGGGAGTGGGAGAAGCGAGGGAGGGAGGGGGAGAAGGCAGGGAGGGGGAGGGGGAGAAGGGAGGGAGGGGTAGGGAGGATGGGGAGGGAGGAGAGGAGAGGGAGGCTGAACGGGCCCAAGACTTCTGATGGGGCCCACCCCCAGCAACGGATTTAAAGGTAGGTGGCCGGGGGTGGGGGGGAGGAAGTGGGAGCGGGAGTCCAGTCGGGTCGGGGAGCAGGGAGCGGTCGTCGGGGGGGTTGGGACGGTCCGGAGTCGGGTCGGGTCCAGGGGCGGTGAGGGGGGAGCGGGTGTCGGGTCGGGTCCTGTCCTGGGGCAGGGGTTGGGTAGGGTCAGGTCCGGACCGGGTGCGGGGGCAGCGGGGGGGGAGCGGGAGTCGAGTTGGGTCAGGTCAGGTCCGGTCCGAGAGCGGGGGGTGGGGGGGCGGGAGTCGAGTCAGGTCGGGTCCGGGCTCGGGTCGGGGAGGGGGAAGTGGGAGCGGGAGTCGAGTCGGGTCCGGGGCGGGAGTCGGGTCGGGGAGGGGGAAGTGGGAGCAGGAGTCGGGTCGGGTCGGGGGGCAGTGGGGGGAAGTGGGGGTCGGGTCGGGTCGGGGGGCAGTGGGGGGAAGTGGGGGTCGGGTCGGGTCCGGGGGCGGGGGCGGGGGGGGAAGTGGGAGCGGGAGTCGGGTCGGGTCCGGGGGCGGGGGGGGGGGAAATGGGGGTCGGGTCGGGTCCGGGGGCGGGGGGGGGAAGTGGCAGCGGGCGTCGGGTCGGGTCCGGGGGCGGGGTGGGGGGGGAAGTGGGAGCGGGAGTCGAGTCGGGTCCGGGGGCGGGGCGGGAGTTGGGTCGGGGAGGGGGAAGTGGGAGCGGGAGTCGGGTCGGGTCGGGGGGCGGGAAGCGGGGGTCGGGTCGGGTCTGAGGGCGGGGGGTGGGGGGGAAGCTGTGGTCGGGTCCGGTCCGGGGGCAGTGGGGAGGAGCGGGCGTCAGGGGCGGGAGTCGGGTCGGGTCGGATCCGGGGGTGGGGGGGGGAAGCGGGGGTCGGGTCCGGGGGCGGTGAGGGGGATGCGGAGTCAGGTTCGATCCGGTCAGGACTTGGAAGAAGGGACTGAGTGTAATGTAGCCAAGTTTGCTGATGATACAAAGATGGGAGGAAATGTAATGTGTGAGGACGACACAAAAAATCTGCAAAAGGACATAGACAGGCTAAGTGAGTGGGCAAAAATTTGGCAGATGGAGTATAATGTTGAAAAGTGTGTGAAAAATGGCAGAAAAAATCAAAAATCAAGTTATTATTTAAATGGAGAAAGTTTGCAAAGTGCCGCAGTACAGCAGGACCTGGGGGTACTTGTGCATGAAATGTAAAAGGATAGTATTTAGGTACAGCAAGTGATCAGGATGGCCAATGCAAAGGGGATGGAGTATAAAAGCAGGGAAGTATTGCTACAGCTATACAGGGTATTGGTGAGGCCACACCTGGAATACTGCGTGCAGTTTTGGTTTCCATATTTACGAAAGGATAAACTTGCTTTGGAGGAAGTTCAGAGAAGATTCACTCGGTTGATTCCGGGGATGAGGGAGTTGACTTATGAGGAAAGGTTGAGTAGGCTGGGCCTCTACTCATTGGAATTCAGAAGAATGAGAGGTGATCGTATCGAAACGTATAAGATTATGAGGTGAATGCAGAGAGGATGTTTCTACTGATGGGGGAGACTAGAATTAGAGGGCATGATCTTAGAATAAGGGGCCGCCCATTTAAAACATAGATGAGGAGAAATTTCTTCTCCCAGAGGGTTGTAAATCTGTGGAATTCGGTGCCTCAGAGAGTTGTGGAAGCTGGGACATTGAATAAATTTAAGACAGAAATAGACAGTTCTTAAGCGATACGGGGATAAGAGGCTAAGAAATAGCCAATTAGATCAGCCATGATCTAATTGAATGGTGGAGCAGGCTCGAATGGCTGTATGGCCTACTCCTGTTCCTATTTCTTATGTTCTTATACAATTGGCCTTCCTGATCACTTGCTGTACCTGCATATTATCCTTTTGTATTTCATGTACAAGTACCCTCAGGTCCCGCTGTACTGCGACACTTTGCAATCTTTCTCCATTTAAATAATAACTTGCTCTTTGACTTTTTCTGCCAAAGTGCATGACCTCACACTTTCCAACATTACACTCCATCTGCCAAATTTTTGCCCACTCACTTAGCCTGTCTGTGTTCTTTTGTGGATTTTTTTGTGTCGTCCTCAAACATTGCTTTTCCTCCCATTTTTGTATCGTCAGCAAACTTGGCTATGTTACACTCAGTCCCTTCTATCAAGTCGTTAATATAGATTATAAATAGTTGGGGTCCCTGCACTGATCCCTGCGGCACCCCACTAGTTACTGATTGCCAACCCGAGAATGAACCATTTATCCCGACTCCCTGTTCTCTGTTAGTTAGCCAATCCTCTATCCATGCTAATATATTATCCCCAACCCCGTAAACTTTTATCTTGTGCAGTAATCTTTCATGTCATCATCATCATCATCATAGACAGTCCCTCGGAATCGAGGAAGACTTGCTTCCACTTTTAGCATGAGTTCTTAGGTGGCTGTACAGTCCAATACAAGACCACGGTCTCTGTCACAGGTGGGACAGATAGTCTTTGAGGGAAAGGGTGGACAGTGAGCCTGGTTTGCAGCACGCTCCTTCCGCTGCCTGCACTTGATTTCTGCATGCTCTCGGCGACAATACTCGAGGAGCTCAGCGCCCTCCCGGATGGACTTCCTCCACTTCAGGCGATCTTTGGCCAGGGACTCCCAGGTGTCAGTGGGGATGTTGCACTTTATCAGGGAGGCTTTCAGGATGTCATTATAACGTTTCCTCTGCACGCCTTTGGTTCGTTTGCCGTGGTCGAGCTCCGAGTAGAGCGCTTGCTTTGGGAGTCTCGTGTCTGGCATACGAACACTATGGCCCGCCCAGCGGAGCTGATCAAGTGTCAAATGCCTTCTGGAAGTCCAAATACACCACATCTACTGGTTCCCCTTTATCCACCATGTTCGCCATGTGGGACGTTGTCAAAAGATAGCTAAAATCCATCAAACATGCTCCCCTCATTTACCCTCCTTGTTATCTCTTCACAAAATTCTACCAAGTTAGTCAGATACATTCTTCCTGTAATAAATCCATGCTAAGACGGGAAGAGGCTCATGTGGGGCATAAATGCCGGCATTGACCTGTTGGGCCGAATGGCCTGTTTCTATGCTGTACATTTTGTGTAAATCTGGAGCAGCAGTGAGGTAAAATCTCGTCGTGTAAACCGTAAATCTCACCTGAAAGCCAATCCTTGTCTCTGGACATTGTTTTGTTATTTAAGTAAGTAAAAGTTTCAATTTTGTGCTTTGATGCTGGGCAGTTTCTGTAATTCCGCAATGGTGTTGTGGGGTGATTTAAGGGACAGGCCATGTTACACACTATTACACAGCAGACTGTCATGTTTGTAACCTTCACATAACTGTAACCAATATGTAACAATACTGTATACAACTGTGAAATACACACCTTGACCACAGGATGTGAACTTGTGGGAGACACGCCTCACCTGGTCAGCCAGGTACTTAAAGGGAGGTTCCAGGCAGGCTCAGCACTGCTTGGTCCTGGGAATAAAGGGGCAGGTCATGTAGTGACCTTGTCTGCAGTACATGCCTCGTGTGACTTTACAGTACAGTGCAGAGACACTACACAGACATGCTCGGAATGACCTGTATCTTTCTTTTCCCAACAGGTGGAGCATTGATTGTCCAGAAAGGCTGTGTATCTGAGAACATTTGCCAAAGCCCCAAATTGTCAACATTCGGAGTACAAACCACTTCTGACACCTTTTGCTGCAAGGGCAACCTGTGCAACAACGAGACGACCCTCCCAGGTACCAATCATCGGCATGGGTTACAAGCGGTACTGAGTTCTACTGTGCTCGGGTGTTGAGTCTAATATTCTACTTTCATTCCACTCAAGGACTGCAGTGCCACTCATGTATCAGTGCGACTGGAGAGTGTCAATCCAAACCAATACAATGCGCCTCTTTAAGCTGCAGGTCACTCCACATCAAACAAACCGTTGGTAAGTAATCTGCGGCAACCCGTGGTTAAAACATGTCGGAATATTAACTGTTAATACGTTGGGTTCGATATTAGATGCTACAATATACATCGATATATCAAGGCATTTTATAAAGTACCAGCAGCAGCAACTTGCATTTATACAGCGACTTTAACGTAGTAAACACCCCATGGCGCGACACGGGGGCAATTATCAAACAAATGTTGACAGCGAGCCACATAAGGAAATATTAGGGAAGGTCAAAGAGGTATGTTTTATGGAGCATCTTAAAGGAGGAGCGAGAGGCAGAGAGGTTTAGGGAGTGAGTTCCAGAGCTTGGGGCCCAGGCAGCTGAAGGCACCGCCACCAATGGCAGGGGATGCACAAGAGGGCAGAATTAGAGGATCGCAGATATATCGGAGGATTGTAGGGGCTGAAAGCGGGACCAGAGAAAGTGGGGGCGGGGGGCAGGGGATTGGATGGATTGGAAAACAAGGATGAAAAGTTTGAAATGACCACATAATAGACTGGTTAGCAAAATAGAGCTGGAATGGATACGAGGGGCCGAATGTCCTCCTTTAATGTACATATTGATTGGGCGAACCAAACTGGTAGCAATGCGGTGGAGGAGGATGTCCTGGAGTGCATTAAGGATGGTTTTCGAGACCAATATGTCGAAGAACCAACTAGAGGGCTGGCCATCCTAGACTGGGTGATGTGTAATGAGAAAGGACTAAATAGCAATCTTGTTGTGAGGTCCCTTGGGAAAGAGTGATCATAATATGGTAGAATTGTTTTTTAAAATGGAGAGTGACACAGAGACGAGGGTCCTGAACTTAAGGAAAGGTAACTTCGATGGTATGAGACGTGAATTGGCCAGAATAGACAGGCGAATGATACTTAAAGGGTTGATGGTGGATCGGCAATCGCAGACATTTAAATATCACATGGATGAACTTCAACAATTGTACAGCCCTGTCTGGAGTAAAAAATAAAACGGGGAAGGTGGCTCAACCGTGGCTAACAAGGGAAATTAAGGATAGTGTTAAATCCAAGGAAGAGGCATATAAATTGGCCAGAAAAAGCAGCAAACATTAAGACTAGGAAAATGTTACAATTCAGCAGAGGAGGACAAAGGGTCTAATTAGGAGGGGGAAAATAGAGTATGAGAGGAAGCTTGCAGTGAACATAAAAACCGACAGCAAAAGCTTCTATAGATATGTGAAGAGAAAAAGATTAGTGAAGATAAACGTAGGTCCCTTACAGTCAGATTCAGGTGAATTTATAATGGGGAACAAAGAACTGGCGGACCAGTTGAACAAATACTTTGGTTCTGTCTTCACGAAGGAAGACACAAATAACCTTCCGGAAATACTAGGGGACCGAGGGTCCAGTGAGAAAGAGGACCTGAGGGAAATCCTTATTAGGTGGGAAATTGTGATAGGGAAATTGATGGGATTGAAGGCCGATAAATCCCCGGGGCCTGATAGTCTGCATCCCAGAGTACTTAAGCAAGTGACCCTAGAAATAGTGGATGGATTGGGGATCATTTTCCAACAGTCTATCAACTTTGGATCAGTTCCTATGGACTGGAGGGTAGCTACTGTAATACCACTTTTTAAAAAAGGAGGGAGAAAGAAAACGGGGAATTATAGATTGGTTAGCCTGTGGGGACAATGTTGGAATGAATTATTAAAGATGAAATAGCAGCGCATTTGGAAAGCAGTGACAGGATCGGTCCAAGTCAGCATGGATTTATGAAAGGGAAATCATGCTTGACAAATCTTTTAGAATTTCTTCAGGATGTAACTAGTAGAGTGGACAAGGGAGAACCAGTGGATGTGGTGTATTTGGACTTTCAAAAGGCTTTTGACAAGGTCCCACAAAAGAGATTGGTATGCAAAATTAAAGCACATGGTATTGGGGGTTATGTACTGACATAGATGGAGAACTGGTTGGCAGACAGGAAGCAGAAAGTCGGGATAAACAGGTCCTTTTCAGAATGGCAAGCAGTAACTAGTGGAGTGCCGCAGGGCTCAGTAATGGGACCCCAGCTATTTACAATATACATTAATGATTTAGATGAAGGAATTGAGTGTAATATCTCCAAGTTTTCTTCTGACACTAAACTGGGTGGCGGTGTGAGCTGTGAGGAGGATACTAAGAGACTGCAGGGTGACTTGGACAGGTTAGGTGAGTGCGCAAATGCATGGCAGATGCAGTATAATGTGGATAAATGGGAGGTTATCCACTTTGGTGGAAAAAACAGAAAGGCAGAATATTATCTGAATGGCGACAGATTAGGAAAAGGGGAGTTGCAACGAGACCTGGGTGTCATTGTACATCAGTCATTGAAAGTTGGCATGCAAGTGCAGCAGGCGGTGAAGAAGGCAAATGGCATGTTGGCCTTCATAGCTAGGTGATTTGAGTATCGGAGCAGAGAGGTCTTACTGCAGTTGTGCTGGGCCTTGGTGAGGCCTCACCTGGAATATTGTGTGCAGTTTTGGTCTCCTAATCTGAGGAATGACGTTCTTGCTATTGAGGGAGTGCAGTGAAGGTTCACCAGACTGATTCCCGGGATGGCAGGACTGACATATGAGGAGAGGCTGGATCGACTGGGCCTGTATTCACTGGAGTTTAGAAGGATGAGAGGAGATCTCATAGAAACATATAAAATTCTGACAGGATTGGACAGGTTTGAGGCAGCAAGAATGTTCCCGATACTGGGGAAGTCCATAACCAGGGGTCACAGTCTAAGGATAAGGGGTAAGCCATTTAGGACCGCGATGAGGAGAAACCTCTTCAGTCAGAGTTGTTAACCTGTGGAATTCCCTACCGCAGGGAGTTGTTGATGCCAGTTCATTGGCTATATTCAAGAGAGAGTTAGATATGGCCCTTACGGCTAAATGGATCAAGGGGTATGGAAAGAAAGCAGGAAAGGGGTACTAAGGTGAATGATCAGCCATGATCTTATTGAATGGGGTGCAGGCTTGAAGGGACGAATGGCCTACTCCTGCACCTATTTTCTATGTTTCTATGTTTCAAGTATCTCACCCATGTTAGTGTCCTTCATTATTTACGTAGAATTTACAGTACAGAAACATAGAAAATAGTTGCAGGAGTAGGCCAGTCATCAGGGAAAATGTTGGAATCAATTATTAAAGATGAAATAGCAGCGCATTTGGAAAGCAGTGACAGGATCGGTGAAAGACAGCATGGATTTATGAAAGGGAAATCATGCTTGACAAATCTTCTCGAAATTTTTTGAGGATGTAACTGGTCGAGTGGACAAGGGAGAACCAGTGAATGTGGTGTATTTGGACTTTCAAAAGGCCTTTGACAAGGTCCCACACAGGAGATTGGTGTGCAAAATTAAAGCACATGATATTGGGGGTAATGTGCTGATGTGGATAAAGAACTGGTTGGCAGACAGGAAGCAGAGTGGGAATAAACGGGTCCTTTTCAGAATGGCAAGCAGTGACGAGTGGGGTGCCGCAGGGCTCAGTGCTGGGATCCCAGCAATTTACAATATACATTAATGATTTAGGTGAAGGAATTGAGTGTAATATCTCCAAGTTTGTAGATGACACTAAGCTGGGTGGCGGTGTGAGCTGTGAGGAGGATGCTTAGAGGCTGCAGGGTGACTTGGACAGGTTAGGTGAGTGGGCAACGCATGGCAGGTGCAGTATAATATGGATAAATGTGAGGTTATCCACTTTGGTGGCAAAAACATGAAGGCAGAATATTATCTGAATGGCGGCGGATTAGGAAAAGGGGAGGTGCAACGAGACCTGGGTGTCATAGTATATCAGTCATTGAAATTTGACATGCAGGTACAGCAGCCGGTGGAGAAGGCACATGGCCTTCATAGCTAGGGGATTTGAGTACAGGAGCAGGGAGATCTTACTGCAGTTGAACAGGGCCTTAGTGAGGCCTCACCTGGAATATTGTGTTCAGTTTTGGTCTCCTCATCTGAGGAAGGGTGTTCTTGCTATTGAGGGAGTGCAGCGAAGGTTCACCAGACTGATTCCAGGGATGGCCGGACTGTCATATGAGGAGAGACTGGATCAACTGGGCCTTTATTCACTGGAGTTTAGAAGGATGAGAGGGGATCTCATAGAAACGTATAAGATTCTGACGGGACTGGACAGATTAGATGCGGGAAGAATGTTCCCGATGTTGGGGAAGTCCAGAACCAGGGGACACAGTCCTAGGATAAGGGGGAGGCCATTTAGGACTGAGATGAGGAGAAACTTCTTCACTCAGAGAGTTGTTAACCTATGGAATTCCCTGTCGCAGAGAGTTGTTGATGCCAGTTCATTGGATCTATTCAAGAGGGAGTTAGATATGGCCCTTACAGCTAAGGGGATCAAAGTGTATGGAGAGAAAGCAGGAAAGGGGTACTGAGGGAATGATCAGCCATGATCTCATTGAATGGCGATGCAGGTTCAAAGGGCCGAATGGCCTACTCCTGCACCTATTTTCTATTTTTCTATGTTTAGAACTTTGCTGTAATGTGGCCCTTTTTGATCTTTGCTGTGGGTTTCTCTGCCCTCCACTTTTACTTTTCTTCTTTTTTTCTTTTACTTCTGCCCCCATTTTACTTCCCTCTGTCTCCCTGTATAGGTTCCCATCCCCCTGCCATATTAGTTTAATTGAAGGCTGCCCACAACCCTGGGACCAGAACGTTACATGAAGTTAACTGCCTTCAGGAGAATGGAGGCAGAAACCTGGTCACAGAGTCACAAGAACATAAGAAATAGGAGCAGGAGTCGGTCCTCTGGCCCCTCGAGCCTGCTCCGATGTTCAATAAGATCATCGACCCCACCTCCACTTTACCGCCCGATCCACATATCCCTTGATTCCCATCGTATCCAAAAAACTGTCTATCTCAGCCTTCAATATACTCAACGACTGAGCATCCATAGCCCTCTGGGGTGGAGAATTCCAAAGATTCACAACCCGCTGAGTGAAGAAATTCCTACTCTTCTCAGTCTTAAATGATCGCCCCCTTATCCTGAGACTGTGACCACGAGCTCTCGACTCCCCAGCCTGGGGAAACAACCTCTCAGCATCTAGCCTGTCAATCCCCCTCAGAATCTTTTATGTTTCCATGAGATCACCTTTTATTCTTCTAAACTCCAGAGAGTATCGGGCCAATCTACTCAATCTCTCCTCATAGGACCCCCTCTCATCCCAGGATCATTGGAGTGAGCCTTTGCTGCACCGCCTCTAAGTTAAGTATGTCCTTCCGCAGATACGGAGACCACAGTACTCCAGGTGTGGTCTCATCAAAGCCCTGTAGAATTGTAGCAAGACTTCCTTCTGTGGTCCTCACAGTTTGTGCTGGATCTATAGCTGAATAGAGTCCGTGGTTGTATTTTTTCAGGTGGAACATCCTACAATTTTCTCGTTAATGGCTGTGGGAACTGTACTGGAACACAGTCCATCAATGTCGGTGCACTCTCACTGCACATGGCTGATCGATGCTGCCAATCTGACCTCTGCAACAACCAAACGAACACAGGTATGGTACAAGCAAGCTCATAGGAAGGTTGTGGGTTATGAGCATTGCAATGTATTACCAGGTATTTACAGCACAGAAACAGGCCATTCGGCCCAACAGGTCCATGCCAGTGGATATGCTCCACACGAGCCTCCTCCCACCCTTCTTCATCTCACCCTATCCTTCTATTCCTTTCTCCCTCATGTGTTTATCCAGCTTCCCCTTAAATGCATCTATGCTCCTCGCCTCAACCCCTCCCTGTGGTCGCGAGTTCCACAGTCTCACCACTCACTGGGTAAAGATGTTTCTCTGAATTCTCATTGGATTTATTAGTGACAATCTTATATTTATGGCCCCTCGTTGGTCTCGCCCACAAGTGCAAACATCTACCCTATCAAACCTTTTGACAATCTTGAAGATCAGGACACCCCTCAGTCTTCTCTTTTCTAGAGAATGGAACCCCAGCCTGCCCAATCTTTCCTGATAGTTATAACCTCTCAGTTCTGGTATCATTCTAGTAAATCTTTCTTGCACCTTCTCCCGTGCCTCGACATCTTTTTTATAGAAACATAGAAACATGGAAAAATAGGTGCAGGAGTAGGCCATTCGGCCCTTCGAGCCTGCACCGCCATTCAATAAGATCATGGCTGATCATTCCTTCAGTACCCCTTTCCTGCTTTCTCTCCATACCCCTTGATCCCCTTAACCATAAGAGCCATTTCTAACTCCCTCTTGAATATATCCAGTGATCTGGCATCAACAACTCTCTTTGGCAGGGAAATCCACAGGTTAACAACTCTCTGAGTGAAGAAGTTTCTCCTCATCTCAGTCCTAAATGACCTAACCCTTATCCTAAGACTATGTCCCCAGGTTCTGGACTTTCCCAACATCGGGAATATTCTTCCCACATCTAACCTGTCCAGTCCCGTCAGAATCTTATATGTTTCTATGAGATCCCCTCTCATCCTTCTAAACTCCAGTGAATAAAGGCCCAGTTGATCCACTCTCTCCTCATATGACAGCCCAGCCTTCCCTGGAATCAGTCTGGTGAACTTTCGCTGCACTCCCTCAATAGCAAGAACGTCCTTC
This sequence comes from Pristiophorus japonicus, assembly GCF_044704955.1. Lineage (NCBI taxonomy): Eukaryota > Metazoa > Chordata > Chondrichthyes > Pristiophoridae > Pristiophorus > Pristiophorus japonicus. The sequence continues at coordinate 6,699,982 of NC_092007.1, read as the reverse complement.
CTCAGACTAGGAGACCAAAACTAAACACAATATTTAAGATGAGGCCTCACTAAGGCCCTGTACAACTGTAGGAAGACCTCCCTGCTTCTATATTCAAATCCCCTAGCTATGAAGGCCAACATACCATTTGCCTTCTTTACCGCCTGCTGTACCTGCGTGCCCACTTTCAGCGACTGATGAACCATGACACCCAGGTCTCGTTGCACCTCCCCTTTTCCTAGTCTGCCACCATTCAGATAATATTCTGCCTTTGTGTTTTTGCCCCCAAAATGGATAACCTCACATTTATCCACATTATACTGCATCTGCCATGCATTTGCCCACTCTCCTAACTTGTCCAAGTCACCCTGCAGCCTCTTAGCATCCTCCTCACAGCTCACACCGCCACCCAGTTTAGTGTCACCTGCAAACTTGGAGATATTACACTCAATTCCTTCATCCAAATCGTTAATGTATATTGTAAAGAGCTGGGGTCCCAGCACTGAGCCCTGTGGCACTCCACTCGTCACTGCCTGCCATTCTGAAAAGGACCTGTTTATCCCGACTCTCTGCTTCCTGTCTGCCAACCAGTTCTCTATCCATGTCAGTATATTACCCCCAAAACCATGTGCTTTGATTTTGCACAACAATCTCTTGTGTGGGACCTTGTCAAAAGCCTTCTGAAAGTCCAAATACACCACATCCACTGGTTCTCCCTTGTCCACTCTGCTAGTTACATCCTCAAAAAATTCCAGAAGATTCGTCAAGCATGATTTCCCCTTCATAAATCCATGCTGACTTGGACCGATCCTGTCACCGCTTTCCAAATGCGCTGCTATTTCGTCCTTCATGATCGATTCCAACATTTTCCCCACTACTGATGTCAGGCTAACCGGTCTATAATTACCCGTTTTCTCTAACCCTCCTTTTTTAAAAAGTGGTGTTACATTAGCTACTCTCCAGTCCATGGGAACTGATCCAGAGTTGATAGAGTGTTGGGAAATGATCACCAATGCATCCACTATTTCTAGGGCCACTTCCTTGAGCACTCTGGGATGCAGACGATCAGGCCCCGGGGATTTATCGGCCTTAAATCCCATCAATTTCCCTAACACAATTTCCCGCTTAATAAGGATATCCTTCAGTTCCTCCTTCTCACTAGACCCTCGGTCCCCTAGTACCTTCGGAAGGTTATTTGTATCTTCCTTAGTGAAGACAGAACCGAAGTATTGGTTCAATTGGTCTGCCATTTCTTTGTTCCCCATTATAATTTCACCTGAATCCCGACTGCAAGGGACCTACGTTTGTCTTTAGTAATCTTTTTCTCTTCACATATTTGTAGAGGCTTTTGCAGTCAGTTTTTATATTCCCTGCAAGCTTCCGCTCGTACTCTATTTTCCTCCTCTTAATTAAATCCTTAGTCCACCTCTGTTGAATTCTAAATTTCTCCCAGTCCTCAGATTTGCTGCTTTTTCCATCCAATTTATATGCCTCTTCCTTGGCTTTAATACTATCCTTAATTTCCTTTGTTAGTCATGGTTGAGCCACCTTCCCAGTTTTATTTTTACTCCAGACAGGGATGTACATTTGCTGAAGTTCATCCATGTGATCTTTAAATGTTTGCCATTGCTTATCCACCGTCAACCCTTTGAGTATCGTTTGCCAATCTATTCTAGCCAATTCACGCCTCATACCGTCGAAGTTACCTTTCCTTAAGTTCAGGACCCTAGTTTCCGAATTAACTTTGTCACTCTCCATCTTAATAAGGAATTCTACCATATTATGGTCACTATTCCCCAAGGGGCCTCGCACAACAAGATTGATAATTAGTCCCTTCTCATTACACATCACCCAGTCTAGGATGGCCAGCTCCCTGGTTGGCTCCTTGACATATTGGTCCAGAAAACCATCCCTAAGACACACAAGGAAATCCTCCTCCACCGCATTGCTACCAGTTAGGTTAGCCCAATCAATGTGTAGATTAAAGTCGCCCATGATTACTGCTGAACCTTTATTGCACACATCCCTTATTTCTTGTTTGATGCTGTCCCCAACCTCACTACTACTATTTGGTGGTCTATACACAACACCCACTAGCGTTTTCTGCCCTTTGGAATTCCGCAGCTCCACCCATACCGATTCCACATCATCCAGGATAATATGCAATCCGAACTGTTCGCAGTGCTCCAAGTGTGGTCTAACCAAGATTCTGTACAAGTTTAATATAACTTCTCTGCTTTTCAATTCTATCCCTCTCGAAATGAACCCCAGTACTTTGTTTGCTTTTTTAATGACCTAATTAACCTGTGTTGCCACTTTTAGTGATGTATCTGTACCCCCAGATCCCTCTGTTCCTCTACTCCATTAAGTATGTGGCCTCCTCCTTCCTACCAAAATGTATTACCTCGCACTTATCTATATTGGAACCCAGTTTAGGTGATATTGCACTAGGCAGCGGGTGAAGAAACTTGCCCATACTGCTCAGTGTACCTTTAAATGTTAACCCCTCAATCCCCGGAAATAAAAAACTCACTCTACCTTCTCTAAACAAGACACAACACAGAGGAATGTTAACAGTGATGGTTGTATAACATCAACACTAAATCTCGTCCAATTGGAGTTTATAATATTCCAGAAGAACTTGCATTTATACAGCATCTTTACTTAAGAACATAAGAAATCGGGAGCAGGAGTAGGCCATATGGCCCCCTCGAGCCCGCTCTGCCATTCAATAAGATCACGGCTGATCTTCTACCTCAATTCTACTTTCCGGCCCGATCCCCATATCCTTTCCTTCCTTTAATGTCAAAAAAGTAGTAAAACGTCCCAAGGAACATAATTAGACAAAGAAATTGACACCGAGCCACATAAGGAGATATTAGGACAGGTGACCTAAAGCTTGGTCAAAGTGGTAGGTGTTAAGGAGCATCTCAAAGGGGAAGAGAGAGGCGGAGAGGTTTAGCGGGGGGAATTCCAGAGTGTAGGGCCTCGGCAGCTGAAGGCACAGCCGCCAATGGTGGGGAGAAGGAAGTGGGGGATGTGCAAAAGGCCAGAATTGTAGGAAAGCAGAGTGCTCAGCGGGTTGTAGGGCTGGAGAAGGTTACAGAGATCGGAAAGGGAGCTGCAGAGATCGGGAGGATGTGAGGAGGGCATAGAGGGATTTGAACAGATACGGGCAATGGCGGACAGGTAAAGACCGTCTGGTATATCCAGCCAGTCCCACAGAAGGCATCACAATCCAGCCGGAACCATGTGATCTCCTGGGAGAGTCAAGAAATCAGGTTGAACACCTAAGCCAATTAGATCGAATAGTCAACTGTTGACGTAGCATGGTACAGACAAGTTACACGTCCCGACTGATGATCAGTCCGATTTACCTGAATTTCGGGCGGTGGTGGGGAGGCAGGAGGGGCGTAACACACTGTTAATGTGATCCCACCCGTTCTGTGATGCTGTCCAAGATGAATTTCTATCCTGGGGGTGTCTGAAGTATGAGGGGCTGGCAGCAGGAGGGAGACACTGACGTGTATCTTCTTGTTTGTTGGTTACAAGAAGCAAACACCACATTGAATGGCCTCGAGTGTTACGGGTGCGTAACGACTTTGAATCAGACGTGTGAAGATCCCAAGGAAACGGTGAAATGTGTCGGGGAGCAGGATTCGTGTCTCCACGGCTCGGGAACAAGTAAGTCTTAGATTTTACTCCATCAATTACCTCCCAATGTGACTCCAATATGACACCAAGCTCTGGAATTCCTTTCCAGAGGACAGAGAGATATAATCAGCAGCAAAATTAGAAATATCACCAAAATTGCAAGGACCAGACTGAGGAATATAGAATAAAATTTCTGGTTATCCAATATTCAGGAATGATAGAGAAGGAAAAAGCATTGGAGGCGTGGCAGTATTGATTAAGAATGATGTTACAGTTCTAAATAGGAAGGATTTAATCGAGGATTCTGGGACTGACGCTATCTGGCTTGAGTTGAGGAACAGAGGGGAAGTTGATACATTGTTGGGAGGTTTTTATGGGGCTCCAAACAGTGAGAAGGAAATAGATGAGCAAATTTGTTGGCAAATTTTAAAGGTGTGCAATAAAATTATGGAGTAGGACTATTAGGACATTTTAATTACCCTCACATGGACTGGGAAAAACACAGTCTAAGGATCGAGAAGGAGAGGAATTTTTGATAAATGTACAGGTGAACTTTCTCGATCGACATGTCTCCAGTCCAACAAGGAAGGAAGCAGTGTTGGATCTGGTTCTGGGAAATAAACTTGGGCAAGTGGAATGTGTTACAGTAGGAGATCATCAAGCTAACACTGACCACAATATAATTCGGTTTAGATTAATTCCAGAAAGAGACCAGAAAATATCGAAGGTAAACTGCTCAACTGGGGAAGAGCTAATTTCAGTGATTTAAGAAGGGACCCAGCACAGGTAGACTGGAAAAGGTGATTGCAGGGTAAAGCAGTAATGGAGCATTGGAAGGCATCCAGGGAAGAGATAGTTCAGGTACAAACTAGGTATATTCCTTTGAAGGGAAAATATAAGAGTGTATCAGAAAGTGGGATCAAAGCAGGGAAAAATGGTAAAAAAAACAAAATTAAAAGTTCTTTATCTGAATGCATGTAGCATTCGTAACAAGATAGATGAGTTGACGGCACAAATTGATATAAATGGGTATGATCTTATGAGGAAAGGTTGAGTAGGGTGGGCCTCAACTCATTGGAATTCAGAAGAATGAGAGGTGATCTTATCGAAATGTATCAGATTATGAGGGGGCTTGACAAGGTGGATACAGAGAGGATGTTTCCACTGATGGGGGAGACTAGAACTAGGGGGCATGATCTTAGAATAAGGGGCCGCCCATTTAAAACAGAGATGAGGAGAAATTTCTTCTCTCAGAGGGTTGTAAATCTGTGGAAGTCGCTGCCTCAGGGAGCTGTAGAAGCTGGGACATTGAATAAATTTAAGACAGAAATAGACAGTTTCTTAAGAGATAAGGGGTTATGGGGAGCGGGCAGGGAAGTGGACCTGAGTCCATGATCAGATCAGCCATGATCTTACTGAATGGTGGAGCAGGCTCGAGGGGCTATATGGCCTACTCCTGCTCCTATTTCTTATGTTCTTATGTTGTATAAATGGATTTTAGGAAGACATTCGGCAAAGTGCCACAGGAGGTTTATTAAGAAGACGGAAGTCCGTGGAATTAAGGGGAAAATGGAGGTTATGGATATGGAATTGGTTCAGTGACAGGAAGCAAAGGCTGGTGTTGGATGTGTGTTTTTCAGACTGGGAGATGGTTTGCAGTGCTGTTCCCCAATAGTCAGTTTTAGGTCCATTACGCTTTTCATTTTATATAAACGGGTGTAGGGAGCAGTATAATGAAGTTTGCAGGTGATACAAAACTTGGCAAAGTAGTAGATAGTGATGAGGAAAGTTATAGGCTTCAGGATGACGTAGGCAGGATGCTGAAATGGGCAGGAGCTCGGTATTTGTTAGGCTTCAGCTGGAATATCGGGGACAATTCTGGGCGCCACACTTCAGGAAAGATGCCTTAGAAAGCGTACAGAGGAGGTTCACCGGGATGTTACCAGGAATGAGGAACTTCAGTTATGAGGAAAGGTTGGAAAAGTTTGGATAGTTCTCCTTGGAACAGAGAAGGTGGCCCAAAAGAGGTTTTCAGGATGAAGAGAGGGTTTTGCTGGAGTTGATAGAGAAAAACTATTCCCTCTGGTGAGTGGGTCAAAACCAAAGGTCATCATAGAAACATAGAAACATAGAAAATAGGTGCAGGAGTAAGCCATTCGGCCCTTCTAGCCTGCACCGCCATTCAATGAGTTCATGGCTGAACATGTAACTTCAGTACCCCATTCCTGCTTTCTCGCCATAACCCTTGATCCCCCGAGTAGTAAGGACTTCATCTAACTCCTTTTTGAATATATTTAGTGAATTGGCCTCAACTACTTTCTGTGGTAGAGAATTCCACAGGCTCACCACTCTCTGGGAGAACAAGTTTCTCCTCATCTCGGTCCTAAATGGCTTACCCCTTATCCTTAGACTGTGACCCCTGGTTCTGGACTTCCCCAACATTGGGATCATTCTTCCTGCATCTAACCTGTCTAACTCCGTCAGAATTTTAAATGTTTCTATGAGGTCCCCTCTCATTCTTCTGAACTCCAGTGAATATAAGCCGAGTTGATCCAGTCTTTCTTGATAGGTCAGTCCCGCCATCCCGGGAATCAGTCTGGTGAACCTTCGCTGCACTCCCTCAATAGCAAGAATGTCCTTCCTCAGGTTAGGAGACCAAAACTGTACACAATACTCCAGGTGTGGCCTCACCAAGGCCCTGTACAACTGTAGCAACACCTCCCTGCCCCTGTACTCAAATCCCCTCGCTATGAAGGCCAACATGCCATTTGCTTTCTTAACCGCCTGCTGTACCTGCATGCCAACCTTCAATGACTGATGTACCATGACACCCAGGTCTCGTTGCACCTCCCCTTTTCCTAATCTGTCACCATTCAGATAATAGTCTGTCTCTCTGTTTTTACCACCAAAGTGGATAACCTCACATTTATCCACATTATACTTCATCTGCCATGCATTTGCCCACTCACCTAACCTATCCAAGTCGCTCTGCAGCCTCATAGCATCCTCCTCGCAGCTCACACTGCCACCCAACTTAGTGTCATCCGCAAATTTGGAGATACTACATTTAATCCCCTCGTCTAAATCATTAATGTACAGTGTAAACAGCTGTGGCCCCAGCACAGAACCTTGCGGTACCCCACTAGTCACTGCCTGCCATTCTGAAAAGTCCCCATTTACTCCTACTCTTTGCTTCCTGTCTGACAACCAGTTCTCAATTCATGTTAGCACACTACCCCCAATCCCATGTGCTTTAACTTTGCACATTAATCTCTTGTATTTAAATCATGGGCAAAAGATCTCAAGGGGGGATGAGGGGAAACTTTTTCACTCGGAGAGTTGTCGGGATCTGGAACGCTCTCCCTGAAAAGGTGTGGAAGCTGATTCAATGAATAATTTTAAGAGGGAGTTGGACAGGTACTGGAGGATGAGGAAGTTACAGGGTCACATACAAAAGGCGGAGGTGGGGGCACTAAGCACGATTCTGTTTCAAAGAGCCAGTACAGGCACAACGGGCTGAATGGCCTCCTTCTGTGCTGTGAGTTTTTCTGATTCTATGATTGTAATGTTACTTTTCTCAGATAATTTGGTGACAAACATCACCATTAAAGGCTGTGCTTCTCAGAGTATCTGCGACAACCCAGTCCTGCTTCAGTTGTACAGGATTGACCTAAAGCAAGAGTTCTACTGTTGCAAAGGCAGCGGGTGCAACCGTGGGCGAGAGATATCGGAGGTCAGCACGGCGCAGACTACGAAAGCCACTGACACTGTGGCAGTAACCAGCGACAGCCCAGCTGTTGAACATGATCTACCCCGCCTTATACTGCCGTTAATTGTTCTGATACCGTGTCTGTTTTAACCAGGGCTCTGGGGAAATAAAAATATTAATCTCACTCTTGGGCCTCTTTGTTTTCGTTGATTGAAATCCCTCGATGAGATACAAGAACAACAACTTGTATTTATAGAGCACCATGATCTTATTGAAAGGTGGAGCAGGATTGAGGGGCCGAATGGCCTATTCCTGCTCCTATTTCTTATGTTCTCATGTTTAATGTAGTGAAACGTCCCAAGGTGCTTCACAGAAGCGTTATGAGACAAAGAATTTTACACCGAGCCATATAAGGAGAAATTAGGGCAGATGACCAAAAGCTTGGTCAAAGAGGTAGGTATTACGGCCCGTCTTAAAGGAGCAAAGAGAGGTAGAGAGACGGAGAGGTTTAGGAAAGGAATTCAGCGCTGAGGGCCCAGATAGCTGAAGGTACAGCCACCAAAGGTTGAGCAGTAATTATCAGTAATGCTCAAGAGGGTGGATTTAGAGGAACACAGATATCTTGATGGTTGTGGGGCTGGAGGTATTTACAGGGATAGGGAGGGGCGAGGCCATGAGGACAAGGGTGAGAATTTTAAAATTGAGGTGTTGCGCAACCAGGAGCCAAGGTAGGTTAGTGAGTACTCGGTGTGAGTTAGGACACGGGCAGCCGAGTTTTGGATGACCTCAAGTTTTCATAGGGCAAAACGTGGTAGGCCAGCCAGGAGTGCATTGGAATAGTCAAGTCTAGAGATGACATAGGCATGGATGAGGGCTTCAGCAGCGGATGAGCTGATGCAGGGGCGGAGACGGGTGATGTTACGGAGGTGGAAATAGGCAGTCTTAGTTATACCGCGGATATGTGGTCGGAAGCCCATTTCAGGGTCAAAGATAACACCAAGGTTGTGAACAGTGTGGCTCAGCCTCAGACAGATGTTAGTGAGAGATATGGAGTCAGTGGCTAGGGAATGGAGTTTGTGGCGGGGACTGAAATCAATGGCTTCGGTCTTCCCAATATTTAATTGGAGAAAATTTCTGCTCACCCAGAATTGGACGTCGGACAAGCAGTCTGACAATGTAGAGACCGTGGAGGGATCGAGAGAGGTGGTGGTGAGGTAGAGCTGGGTGTCGACAGCGTACATGTGGAAACTGACGCTGTGTATTTGGATGATGTCGCCAAGGGGCAGCATGTCGATGATAAATAGGAGGGGGGCAAGGATAGATCTTTGGGGGACACCATTAGGTAACGTTAGGAGAGGTAAGATTGCACTGTACAGTCTCTGCGTCCTGTTACAGAATGTGTGAATGAAGTTATTGGTTTGTACTTTGCCCAGCTGAGGAATCTTTCTCTTCCCCTTATGCCTTTTACAGACATTCACTTGTGTTGGTCGTGGCTCAGTGCTAACGCTCTCTTGAACCCCCAAATCTCCTCCTCCTCTCCTGAACCCCCCCAACCCTCCTCCCCTCTCCTCAAACCCCGACTCTTCTCCCCCTCTCCTCAACCCCTCAACTCACCACCACCTCTCCTCAACCCCAACTCTTCTCATCCCCCAAAACTCCTCCCCTCTCCTCAAACCAAACTCCTCAACCGCAACTCTCCTTCCCCTCTATTCAACCCTTAACTCTACTATCCCTCTACTCAAAACTCAATTCTTCTGCCCTTCTGCTCAACCCCCAAATCTCCTCCTCCTCACAACCCAACTCTCCTCCCCTCTACTCAACAACCAACGCTCCTCCCCTTCTACTCAACTCCCAACTCTTCTCCTCCACCACTCAACTCCCAACTCTCCTCCCCCTCTCCTCAATCCCAAACTCTCCGCCCACTCTCCTCAATCAGCAACTCTCCTCCCCCTATACTCAAATCCCAACTCTCATCCCCCTCTCCTCAATCCCCAACTCTCCTTCCCTCTCCTCGTTTCCCTGTTCCGAGGGGGAATGTTAAACCGAGGGCCCATCTCCCTGTTCAGGGGAATGTTAAACCGAGGCCCCGTCTCCCTGTTCAGGGGGAATGTTAAACCGAGGCCCCGTCTCCCTGTTCATGGGGAATATTAAACCGAGGCCCCATCTCACTGTTCAGAGGGATTGTTAAACCGAGGCCCCGTCTCCCTGTTCAGGGGAATGTTAAACTGAGGCCCCGTCTCCCTGTTCAGGGGGAATGTTAAACCGAGGCCCCATCTCCCTGTTCAGGGGAATGTTAAACCGAGCTCCGTCTCCCTGTTCAGGGGGGATGTTAAACCGAGACCCCGTCTCCCTGTTCAGAGGGATATTAAACCGAGGCCCCATCTCCCTGTTCAGGGGAATGCTAAACCGAGGCCCCGTCTCCCTGTTCAGGGGGATTGTTAAACCAAGGCCCCGTCTCACTGTTCAGGGGGAATGTTAAACCGAGGCCCCGTCTCCCTGTTCATGGGGAATGTTAAACCGAGGCCCCATCTCACTGTTGAGGGGAATGTTAAACCGAGGCCCCATCTCCCTGTTCAAGGGAATGTTAAACCGAGGCCCCGTCTCCCTGGTCAGGGGGAATGATAAACCGAGGCCCCGTCTCCCTGTTCAGGGGAATGTTAAACCGAGGCCTGGTCTCCCTGTTCAGGGGGATGTTAAACCGAGGCCCCATCTCCCTGTTCAGGGGAATGTTAAACCGAGGCCCCGTCTCCCTGTTCAGGGGAATGTTAAACCGAGGCCCCATCTCCCTGTTCAGGGGAATGTTAAACCGAGGCCCCGTCTCCCTGGTCAGGGGGAATGTTAAACCGAGGCCCGTCTCCATGTTCAGGGGGATGATAAACCGAGGCCCCGTCTCCCTGTTCAGGGGGATGTTAAACCGAGGCCCCGTCTCCCTGTTCAGGAGAATGTTAAACCGAGGCCCTGTCTCCCTGTTCAGGGGGAATGTTAAACCGAGGCCCCGTCTCCCAGTTCAGGGGGATGTTAAACCGAGGCCCCATCTCCCTGTTCAGGGGGAATGTTAATCCGAGGCCCCGTCTCCCTGTTCAGGGCGAATGTTAAACCGAGGCCCCGTCTCCCTGTTCAGGGAGATGTTAAACCGAGGCCCCGTCTCCCTGTTCAGGGGGAATGTTAAACCGAGGCCCCGTCTCCCTGTTCAGGGAGATGTTAAACCGAGGTCCCGTCTCCCTGTTCAGGGGGATGTTAAACCGAGGCCCCGTCTCCCTGTTCAGGGGGATGTTAAACCGAGGCCACGTCTCCCTGTTCAGGGGAATGTTAAACCGAGGCCCCGTCTCCCTGTTCAGGGGAATGTTAAACCGAGGCCCCGTCTCCCTGTTTAGGGGGATGTTAAACCGAGGCCCCGTCTCCCTGTTCAGGGGGATGTTAAACCGAGGCCCCGTCTCCCTGTTCAGGGGGATGTTAAACCGAGGCCCCGTCTCCCTGTTCAGGGGGATGTTAAACCGAGGCCCCGTCTCCCTGTTCAGGGGAATGTTAAACCGAGGCCCCGTCTCCCTGTTCAGGGGGATGTTAAACCGAGGCCCCGTCTCCCTGTTCAGGGGAATGCTAAACCGAGGCCCCGTCTCCCTGTTCAGTCGGGATGTTAAACCGAGGCCCCGTCTTCCTGTTCAGGGGGAATGTTAAACCGAGGCCCCGTCTCCCTGTTCAGGGGGAATGTTAAACCGAGGACCCGTCTCCCTGTTCAGGGGGAATGTTAAACCGAGGCCCCGTCTCCCTGTTCAGGGGGAATGTTAAACCGAGGCCCCGTCTCCCTGTTCAGGGGGGAATGTTAAACCGAGGCCCCGTCTCCCTGTTCAGGGGGAATGTTAAGCCGAGGCCCCGTCTCCCTGTTCAGGGGGAATGTTAAACCGAGGCCCCGTCTCCCTGTTCAGGGGGAAGGTTAAACCGAGGCCCCGTCTCCCTGTTCAGGGGAATGTTAAACCGAGGCCCCGTCTCCCTGTTCAGGGGGAAGGTTAAACCGAGGCCCCGTCTCCCTGTTCAGGGGAATGTTAAACCGAGGCCCCGTCTCCCTGTTCAGGGGGAAGGTTAAACCGAGGCCCCGTCTCCCTGTTCAGGGGGAATGTTAAACCGAGGCCCCGTCTCCCTGTTCAGGGGGAATGTTAAACCGAGGCCCCGTCTCCCTGTTCAGGGGGAATGTTAAACCGAGGCCCCGTCTCCCTGTTCAGGGGGATGTTAGACGGAGGCCCCGTCTCCCTGTTCAGGGGGATGTTAAACGGAGGCCCCGTCTCCCTGTTCAAGGGGATGTTAAACCGAGGCCCCGTCTCCCTGTTCAGGGGGAATGTTAAACCGAGGCCCCTTCTCCCTGTTCAGGGGAATGTTAAACCGAGGCCCCGTCTCCCTGTTCAGGGGAATGTTAAACCGAGGCCCCGTCTCCCTGTTCAGGGGGATGTTAAACCGAGGCCCCGTCTCCCTGTTCAGGGGAATGTTAAACCGAGGCCCCGTCTCCCTGTTCAGGGGAATGTTAAACCGAGGCCCCTTCTCCGTTGTTCAGGGGAATGTAAAACCGAGGCCCCGTCTCCCTGTTCAGGGGGAATGTTAAACCAAGGCCCCGTCTCCCTGTTCAGGGGAGAATGTTAAACTGAGGCCCGTCTCCCTGTTCAGGGGGAATGTTAAACCGAGGCCCCGTCTCCCTGTTCAGGGGGAATGTTAAACCGAGGCCCCGTCTCCCTGTTCAGGGGGAATGTTAAACCGAGGCCCCATCTCCCTGTTCAGGGGGAATGTTAAACCGAGGCCCCGTCTCCCTGTTCAGGGGGATGTTAAACCGAGGCCCTGTCTCCCTGTTCAGGGGGAATGTTAAACCGAGGCCCCGTCTCCCTGTTCAGGGGGAATGTTAAACCGAGGCCCCGTCTCCCTGTTCAGGGGGAATGTTAAACCGAGGCCCCGTCTCCCTGTTCAGGGGGATGTTAAACCGAGGCCCCGTCTCCCTGTTCAGGGCAATGTTAAACCGAGGCCCCGTCTCCCTGTTCAGGGGAATGTTAAACCGAGGCCCCGTCTCCCTGTTCAGGGGGATGTTAAACCGAGGCCCCGTCTCCCTGTTCAGGGGGATGTTAAACCGAGGCCCCGTCTCCCTGTTCAGGGGGATGTTAAACCGAGGCCCCGTCTCCCTGTAGGGGAATGATAAACAGAGGCCCATTTCAGAGAACACACAGCGCTCACACTCCCGAGTTCAGAGAACAAGCCGCGCTCCTACTCCCGAGTTCAGGGAACACACAGCGCTCACACCTCCGAGTTCAGAGAACTCACAGCTCTCACACTCCCGAGTTCAGAGAACACACAGCGCTCACACTCCCGAGTTCAGAGAACACACAGCGCTCACACTTCCGAGTTCAGAGAACACACAGCTCTCACACTCCCGAGTTCACACAACGCACAACGCTCACACTCCCCAGTTCAGAGAACACACAGTGCTCACACTCCCGAGTTCAGAGAACACTCAGCGCTCAGACTACGAATACAGGGAACACACAGTGCTCACACTCCCGAGTTTAGGGAACACACAGCACTCACACTCCCGAGTTCAGAGAACACACAACGCTCACACTCCCGAGTTCAAGGAACACACAGCGCTCACACTCCCGAGTTCAGAGAACACACAGCGCTCACACTCCCGAGTTCAGAGAACTCACAGCTCTCACACTCCCGAGTTCAGAGAACACACAGCGCTCACACTCCCGAGTTCAGGGAACATACAGCTCTCACACTCCCGAGTTCAGAGAACACATAGCGCTCACACTCCCGAGTTCAGGGAACACACAGCGCTCACACTCCCGAGTTTAGGGAACACACAGCACTCACACTCCCGAGTTCAGAGAACACACAACGCTCACACTCCCGAGTTCAGGGAACACACGGCGCTCACACTCCCGAGTTCAGAGAACACACAGCGCTCACACTCCCGAGTTCAGGGAACACACAGCGCTCACACTCCAGAGTTCAGAGCACTCACAGCGCTCACACTCCCGAGTTCACCCAACGCATGACGCTCACACTTCCCAGTTCAGAGAACACACAGTGCTCATACTGCCAAGTTCAGAGAGCGCACAGCGCTCACACTTCCGAATTCAGGGAACACAGTGCTCACACTCCCGAATTTAGAGAACACACAGCGCTCACACTCCCGAGTTTAGGAACACACAGCGCTCACACACCCAAGTTCAGCGAACACACGCCACTCAAACTAACGAGTTCAGAGAACACACAGCGCTCACACTCCTGAGTCTGGGGAACACACAACGCTCACACTCCCGAGTTCAGAGAACACACAGTGCTCACACTCCCGAGTTCAGAGAACACACAGTGCTCACACTCCCGAGTTCAGAGTACTCACAGCGCTCACACTCCCGAGTTCACCCAACGCATAACGCTCACACTTCCCAGTTCAGAGAACACACAGCGCTCACACTCCCGAGTTCAGGGAACATACAGCTCTCATACTCCCGAGTTCAGAGAACACACAGCGCTCAGAATACGAATACAGGGAACACACAGCGCTCACACTCCCGAGTTTAGGGAACACACAGCACTCACACTCCCGAGTTCAGAGAACACTCAGCGCTCAGAATACGAATACAGGGAACACACAGCGCTCACACTCCCGAGTTTAGGGAACACACAGCACTCACACTCCCGAGTTCAGAGAACACACAACGCTCACACTCCCGAGTTCAGGGAACACACAGCGCTCACACTCCCGAGTTCAGAGAACACACAGCGTTCACACTCCCGAGTTCAGGGAACACACACTCCCGAGTTCAGAGCACTCACAGCGCTCACACTCCCGAGTTCACCCAACGCATAACGCTCACACTTCCCAGTTCAGAGAACACACAGTGCTCACACTCCCGAGTTAAGAGAACGCACAGCGCTCACACTCCCAAGTTCAGGAAACACACAGTGCTCACACTCCCGAGTTCAGAGAACACACAGCGCTCACACTCCCGAATTCAGAAAACACACAGCGCTCACACTCCCAAGTTTAGGGAACACACAGCGCTCACACACCCGAGTTCAGCGAACACACAGCACTCACACTAACGGGTTCAGAGAACACACAGCGCTCACACTCCCGAGTTCAGAGAACACACATTGCTCACGCTCCCGAGTTCAGAGAACACACAGCGCTCACACTGCCGAGTTCAGAGCACTCACAGCGCTCACACTCCCGAGTTCACCCAACGCATAACGCTCACACTTCCCAGTTCAGAGAACACACAGTGCTCACACTCCCGAGTTCAGAAAACTCACAGCTCTCACACTCCCGAGTTCAGAGAACACACAGCGCTCACACTCCCGAGGTCAGAGAACACGCAGCGCTCAGACTCCCGAGTTCAGGGAACACACAGCGCTCACACTCCCGAGTTCAGAGAACACTCAGCGCTCAGACTACGAATACAGGGGACACACAGTGCTCACACTCCCGAGTTCAATGAACACACAGCGCTCACACTCCCGAGTTCAGAGAACACACAGCGCTCACACTCCCGAGTTCAGGGAACACACAGCGCTCACACTGCCTAGTTCAGAGCACTCACAGCGCTCACACTCCCGAGTTCACCCAACACATAACGCTCACACTTCCCAGGTCAGAGAACACACAGTGCTCACACTCCCGAGTTCAGAGAACTCACAGCTCTCACACTCCCGAGTTCAGGGAACATACAGCTCTCACAGTCCCGAGTTCAGAGAACACACAGCGCTCACACTCCCGTGTTCAGGGAACACACAGCGCTCACACTCCCGAGTTTAGGGAATACACAGCACTCACACTCCCGAGTTCAGAGAACACACAGCGCTCACACCCGAGGTCAGGGAACACACAGCGCTCACACTCCCGAGTTCAGAGCACTCACAGCGCTCACACTCCCGAGTTCACCCAACGCATAACGCTCACACTTCCCAGTTCAGAGAACACACAGTGCTTACACTCCCGAGTTCAGAGCACTCACAGCGCTCACACTCCCGAGTTCACCCAACGCATAACGCTCACACTTCCCAGTTCAGAGAACACACAGTGCTTACACTCCCGAGTTCAGAAAATGCACAGCGCTCACACTCCCGAGTTCAGAAAACGCACAGCGCTCACACTCCCGAGTTCAGAGAACACACAGCGCTCACACTCCCAAATTCAGAAAACACACAGCGCTCACACTCCCGAGTTCAGAGAACACACAGCGCTCACACTCCCAAGTTCAGGGAACACACAGTGCTCACACTCCCGAGTTCAGAGAACACACAGCGGTCACACTCCCGAGTTCAGTGCACTCACAGCGCACACACTCCCGAGTTCAGAAAACGCACAGCGCTCACACTCCCGAGTTCAGGAAACACACAGCGCTCACACTCCCGAGTTCAGAGAACACACAGCGCTCACACTCCCGAGTTCAGAGCACTCACAGCGCTCACACTCCCGTGTTCACCCAACGCATAACGCTCACACTTCCCAGTTCAGAGAACACACAGTGCTCACACTCCCGAGTTCAGAGAACTCACAGCTCTCACACTCCCGAGTTCAGGGAACACACAGCGCTCACACTGCCGAGTTCAGAGCACTCACAGCGCTCACACTCCCGAGTTCACCCAACGCATAACGCTCACACTTCCCAGTTCAGAGAACACACAGTGCTCACACTCCCGAGTTCAGAGAACTCACAGCTCTCACACTCCTGAGTTCAGAGAACACACAGCGCTCACAGTCCCGAGTTCAGGGAACATACAGCTCTCACACTCCCGAGTTCAGAGAACACACAGCTCTCACACTCCCGAGTTCAGAGAACACACAGCGCTCACACTCCCGAGTTCAGAGAACACACAGCACTCACACTAACGAGTTAAGAGAACACACAGTGCTCACACTCCCGAGTTCAGAGAACACACAGCGCTCACACTCCCGAGTTCAGAGCACTCACAGCGCTCACACTCCCGAGTTCACCCAACGCATAACGCTCACACTTCCCAGTTCAGAGAACACTCAGTGCTCACACTCCCGAGTTCAGAAAACGCACAGCGCTCACACTCCCGAGTTCAGAGAACACACAGCACTCACATTCCCGAATTCAGAAAACACACAGCGCTCACACACCCGAGTTCAGCGAACACACAGCACTCACACTAACGAGTTCAGAGAACACACAGTGCTCACACTCCCGAGTTCAGAGCACTCACAGCGCTCACACTCCCGAGTTCACCCAACGCATAACGCTCACACTTCCCAGTTCAGAGAACACACAGTGCTCACACTCCCGAGTTCAGAGAACTCACAGCGCTCACACTCCCGAGGTCAGAGAACACGCAGCGCTCAGACTCCCGAGTTCAGGGAACACACAGCTCTCACACTCCCGAGTTCAGAGAACACACAGCGCTCACACTCCCGAGTTCAGAGAACACACAGCGCTCACACTCCCGAGTTCAGGGAACACACAGCTCTCACACTCCCGAGTTCAGAGAACACACAGCGCTCACACTCCCGATTTCAGAGAACACACAGCTCTCACACTCCCGAGTTCAGAGAACACACAGCGCTCACACTCCCGAGGTCAGAGAACACGCAGCGCTCAGACTCCCGAGTTCAGGGAACACACAGCTCTCACACTCCCGAGTTCAGAGAACACACAGCGCTCACACTCCCGAGTTCAGAGAACACACAGCGCTCACACTCCCAAGTTCAGAGAACACACAGCGCTCACACTCCCGAGTTCAGAGAACACACAGCGCTCACACTCCTGAATCTGGGGAACACACAACGCTCACACTCCTGAGTTCAGAGAACACACAGTGCTCACACTCCCGAGTTCAGAGAACACACAGTGCTCACACTCCCGAGATCTCACAACGCACAGCGTTCACACTCTCTTGTTCAGAGAGCACACAGCGCTCACACTCCCGAGTTCACCCAACGCATAACGCTCACACTTCCCAGTTCAGAGAACACACAGCGCTCACACTCCCGAGTTCAGAGAACACACAAGGCTCACACTTCCCAGTTCAGAGAACACACAGCGCTCACACTCCCGAGTTTAGGGAACACACAGCGCTCACACTCCTGAGTTCAGAGAACACACAGCGCTCACACAAACGAGTTCAGAGAGCACACAGTGCTCACACTCCCGAGTTCAGAGAATGTACAGCGCTCACACTCACGAGATCTCACAACACACAGCGCTCACACTCCAGTGTTCAGAGAACACACAGCGCTCACACTCCTGAGTTCAGAGAACACACAGCGCTCACACTCGCGAGGTCAGGAAACACACAGCGCTCACACTCCTGAGTTCAGAGAACACACAGCGCTCACACTACCGAGTTCAGAGAACACACAGCGCTCACACTCCCGAGTTCACCCAACGCATAACGCTCACACTTCCCAGTTCAGTGAACACACAGTGCTCACACTCCCGAGTTCAGAGAATGCACAGTGCTCACACTCCCGAATTCAGGGAACACACAGGGCTCACACTACCGAGTTCAGAGAACACACAGCGCTCACACTCCCGAGTTCACCCAACGCATAACGCTCACACTTCCCAGTTCAGAGAACACACAGCGCTCACACTCCCGAGTTCAGGGAACACACAGCGCTCACACTGCCTAGTTCAGAGCACTCACAGCGCTCACACTCCCGAGTTCACCCAACACATAACGCTCACACTTCCCAGGTCAGAGAACACACAGTGCTCACACTCCCGAGTTCAGAGAACTCACAGCTCTCACACTCCCGAGTTCAGGGAACATACAGCTCTCACAGTCCCGAGTTCAGAGAACACACAGCGCTCACACTCCCGTGTTCAGGGAACACACAGCGCTCACACTCCCGAGTTTAGGGAATACACAGCACTCACACTCCCGAGTTCAGAGAACACACAGCGCTCACACCCGAGGTCAGGGAACACACAGCGCTCACACTCCCGAGTTCAGAGCACTCACAGCGCTCACACTCCCGAGTTCACCCAACGCATAACGCTCACACTTCCCAGTTCAGAGAACACACAGTGCTTACACTCCCGAGTTCAGAGCACTCACAGCGCTCACACTCCCGAGTTCACCCAACGCATAACGCTCACACTTCCCAGTTCAGAGAACACACAGTGCTTACACTCCCGAGTTCAGAAAATGCACAGCGCTCACACTCCCGAGTTCAGAAAACGCACAGCGCTCACACTCCCGAGTTCAGAGAACACACAGCGCTCACACTCCAAAATTCAGAAAACACACAGCGCTCACACTCCCGAGTTCAGAGAACACACAGCGCTCACACTCCCAAGTTCAGGGAACACACAGTGCTCACACTCCCGAGTTCAGAGAACACACAGCGGTCACACTCCCGAGTTCAGTGCACTCACAGCGCACACACTCCCGAGTTCAGAAAACGCACAGCGCTCACACTCCCGAGTTCAGGAAACACACAGCGCTCACACTCCCGAGTTCAGAGAACACACAGCGCTCACACTCCCGAGTTCAGAGCACTCACAGCGCTCACACTCCCGTGTTCACCCAACGCATAACGCTCACACTTCCCAGTTCAGAGAACACACAGTGCTCACACTCCCGAGTTCAGAGAACTCACAGCTCTCACACTCCAGAGTTCAGGGAACACACAGCGCTCACACTGCCGAGTTCAGAGCACTCACAGCGCTCACACTCCCGAGTTCACCCAACGCATAACGCTCACACTTCCCAGTTCAGAGAACACACAGTGCTCACACTCCCGAGTTCAGAGAACTCACAGCTCTCACACTCCTGAGTTCAGAGAACACACAGCGCTCACAGTCCCGAGTTCAGGGAACATACAGCTCTCACACTCCCAAGTTCAGAGAACACACAGCTCTCACACTCCCGAGTTCAGAGAACACACAGCGCTCACACTCCCGAGTTCAGAGAACACACAGCACTCACACTAACGAGTTAAGAGAACACACAGTGCTCACACTCCCGAGTTCAGAGAACACACAGCGCTCACACTCCCGAGTTCAGAGCACTCACAGCGCTCACACTCCCGAGTTCACCCAACGCATAACGCTCACACTTCCCAGTTCAGAGAACACTCAGTGCTCACACTCCCGAGTTCAGAAAACGCACAGCGCTCACACTCCCGAGTTCAGAGAACACACAGCACTCACATTCCCGAATTCAGAAAACACACAGCGCTCACACACCCGAGTTCAGCGAACACACAGCACTCACACTAACGAGTTCAGAGAACACACAGTGCTCACACTCCCGAGTTCAGAGCACTCACAGCGCTCACACTCCCGAGTTCACCCAACGCATAACGCTCACACTTCCCAGTTCAGAGAACTCACAGTGCTCACACTCCCGAGTTCAGAGAACTCACAGCGCTCACACTCCCGAGGTCAGAGAACACGCAGCGCTCAGACTCCCGAGTTCAGGGAACACACAGCTCTCACACTCCCGAGTTCAGAGAACACACAGCGCTCACACTCCCGAGTTCAGAGAACACACAGCGCTCACACTCCCGAGTTCAGGGAACACACAGCTCTCACACTCCCGAGTTCAGAGAACACACAGCGCTCACACTCCCGAGTTCAGAGAACACACAGCTCTCACACTCCCGAGTTCAGAGAACACACAGCGCTCACACTCCCGAGGTCAGAGAACACGCAGCGCTCAGACTCCCGAGTTCAGGGAACACACAGCTCTCACACTCCCGAGTTCAGAGAACACACAGCGCTCACACTCCCGAGTTCAGAGAACACACAGCGCTCACACTCCCGAGTTCAGGGAACACACAGCTCTCACACTCCCGAGTTCAGAGAACACACAGCGCTCACACTCCCAAGTTCAGAGAACACACAGCGCTCACACTCCCGAGTTCAGAGAACACACAGCGCTCACACTCCTGAATCTGGGGAACACACAACGCTCACACTCCTGAGTTCAGAGAACACACAGTGCTCACACTCCCGAGTTCAGAGAACACACAGTGCTCACACTCCCGAGATCTCACAACGCACAGCGTTCACACTCTCTTGTTCAGAGAGCACACAGCGCTCACACTCCCGAGTTCACCCAACGCATAACGCTCACACTTCCCAGTTCAGAGAACACACAGCGCTCACACTCCCGAGTTCAGAGAACACACAAGGCTCACACTTCCCAGTTCAGAGAACACACAGCGCTCACACTCCCGAGTTTAGGGAACACACAGCGCTCACACTCCTGAGTTCAGAGAACACACAGCGCTCACACAAACGAGTTCAGAGAGCACACAGTGCTCACACTCCCGAGTTCAGAGAATGTACAGCGCTCACACTCACGAGATCTCACAACACACAGCGCTCACACTCCAGTGTTCAGAGAACACACAGCGCTCACACTCCTGAGTTCAGAGAACACACAGCGCTCACACTCGCGAGGTCAGGAAACACACAGCGCTCACACTCCTGAGTTCAGAGAACACACAGCGCTCACACTACCGAGTTCAGAGAACACACAGCGCTCACACTCCCGAGTTCACCCAACGCATAACGCTCACACTTCCCAGTTCAGTGAACACACAGTGCTCACACTCCCGAGTTCAGAGAATGCACAGTGCTCACACTCCCGAATTCAGGGAACACACAGGGCTCACACTACCGAGTTCAGAGAACACACAGCGCTCACACTCCCGAGTTCACCCAACGCATAACGCTCACACTTCCCAGTTCAGAGAACACACAGCGCTCACACTCCCGAGTTCAGAGAATGTTCTTTGTCGGCCGGCACAAACATGATCTGCCAAAATGGTCTCCTTCTGCGCTACAGATTTTTTCTGTTTCCAGAATCCTTTTTGTCATTCGACTTTTTGCTCATCTAATAGCAGCCTTCGTTTTCTTTAGTTGTTCTTTGTATTCAACCCTATTTATTTGAGTGTTAAATTTGTTTAATTTATAGAAACATTTCTGTTTAAATCCTATTTACCTTTGTCATCATCATCATCATAGGCAGTCCCTCGAAGCATGAATAACTTGCTTCCACGACAAAAAGGGATGTGTTCACAGGTGTTTCGATGAAGGATCTAATATTCCAGGTCCCGAACTACATCTTGAAGGGTGGATGATGCCTGTGCGGAGATTTTTTTAACGTGCGGTGACCGTTGCATACCAACCACCACATGGGCTTGACAGAGCTCGGACTTGGTCCAGTGGCAAGGGTTAACCAGGACAACTGGAGACCAGCTCTGCTGCACGGACCTACTGCGCACACATATCGCAGTGTGGGCTGGGCCCGTGCTGCCCCTGGGCCCTCGCCTCTTCTGAGCCCCAGTCATACCCAGTCAGCCAGCTTGGCTTTTTTCTTACCACATTTCCTTCCTTTGATTTTGGGTACATGTTTGTTTTCCACATTTTTAAACTTATTCTTAAAAACTTTCCATTTATATTCAACATCGGTTGCATCACCACTGAGGAGGGTTAGCCAATTTACTCATTCCAAATCATCTGCCAGTTTGGAGAAATTTGTTCTTCTGAAATCCGATACGAGATTAGGTTCTCAGTACCTTTAGTTCTATTAGCTAATTGGAACCGTATAATGTTGTGATCTCTGTTGCCCAGATGTTCCCCCACATGGAGGCCTGATACAAGGTCAGGCTCACTACTAAACACCAGATCCAATATATAATTTTCCCGAGTTACTTCATTAACATGTTGAGTCAGGAAACAGTCTTGTCTATTTTCAATAAGTTTTTCAGTTGCATTTCCCACCACAACAGCAGGTAAACCATCATGCCACTGAATGCCAGGAAAATTAAAGTCAGCTTCCAAAAAAAGGTGTCATTTTATATTAAAAGCATCAGTGATCTGTTTCCATAATAACTCATTTTACTCAAGTGTCTGACCCGGGCCCTATAACAATTACTGATAATTAATCCCTGCCCGTGAGCTTGGTCCACTTGAACCCAGATAGCTTCAGCGGTACCCGATGAGGCAATATCAAGTCTCTCTCTAGCTGTTAGATTCTCACTGATAAACATAGCAACCCCACCCCCCCTTTGACCTACTCTATTCTTTCTTTGGGTGAATTTCTGTGACATCACTGTCATTCAGCCATGTATCAGAAATATACAATACGTCTAAATCCTCCAACATGAGAGTAAGCTTGCAGGGAATTTAAAAACTGACTGCAAAAGCTTCTATACATATGAGAAGAGAAAAAGATTAGTGAAGACAAATGTAGGTCCCTTGCAGTCAGAACCAGGTGAATTTATAATGGGGAACAAGGAAATGGCAAACCAATTGAACAAATACTTTGGTTCTGTCTTCACTAAGGAAGACACGAATAACATTCCGGAAAAACTAGGTGACCGAGGATCTAGCAAGAAGGAGGAACTGAGAGAAATCCTTATTAGTCAGGAAATGGTGTTAGGGAAATTGAAGGGACGGAAGGCTGATAAATCCCCAGGGCCCGATAGTCTGCATTCCAGAGTACTTAAGGAAGTGGCCCTAGAAATAGTGGATGCATTGGTGGTCATTTTCCAACATTCCATGGACTCTGGGTCAGTTCCTATGGATTGGAGGGTAGCTAATGTAACCCCACTTTTTAAAAAAGGAGGGAGAGAGAAAACTGAGAATTATAGACCGGTTAGCCTGACAACGGTCGTGGGGTAAATGCTGGAATCAATTATTAAAGATGTAATAGCAGCGCATTTGGAAAGCAGTGACAGGATCGGTCCAAGCCAGCATGGATTTATAAAAGGGAAATCATGCTTGACAAATCTAGAATTTTTGGGGGATGTAACTGGTAGAGTGGATAAGGGAGAACCAGTGGATGAGGTGCATTTGGACTTTCAAAAGGCTTTTGACAATGTCCCACACAAGAGATTAGTGTGCAATATTAAGGCACATGGTATTGGGGGTAATGTATTGACGTGGTTGGCAG
Source organism: Pristiophorus japonicus (assembly GCF_044704955.1). Classification (NCBI taxonomy): domain Eukaryota; kingdom Metazoa; phylum Chordata; class Chondrichthyes; family Pristiophoridae; genus Pristiophorus; species Pristiophorus japonicus. The sequence continues at coordinate 6,676,719 of NC_092007.1, read as the reverse complement.
ACAGGAAGCAAAGAGTGGGAATAAACCGGTTCTTTTTCAGCATGGCAGGTAGTGACTAGTGGGGTATCGCAAGGTTTAGTACTGGGACTTCAGCTATTTACAATATAAATTAATGAGTTAGACAAAGGAATTGAATGTAATATCTCCAAGTTTGCAGATGACACTATGCTGGGTGGCAGTGTGAACTGTGAAGAGGATGCTAAGAGGCTGCATAGTGACTTGGGCAGGTTAGGTGAGTGGGCAAATGCATGCCAGATGCAGTATAATGTGGATAAATGTGAGGTTATCCACGTTGGGGGCAAAAACAGGAAGGCAGATTATTTTCTGAATGGTGATAGATTAGTAAAAGGGGAGGTGCAACGAGACCTGGGTGTCATGGTACATCAGTCATTGAAAGTAGGCATGCAGGTACAGCAGGCAGTAAAGAAAGCAAAAGGCATGTTGGCCTTCATAGCGAGAGGATTTGAGTATAGGAGCAAGGAGGTCTTGCTGCAGTTGTACAGGGCCTTGGTGAGACCGCACCTTGAGTATTGTGTGCAGTTTTAGTCTCCTAATCTGAGGAATGTACGATTCCAAAATTCGTGGAAACCCCCCAGTGTTTGGACTCACTGAAAAGGAAATTCGATTTGGGCCTCTTGAACAGAAAGTTTGGGATCCTAAAATGCATATTGAAGAAATCTACGAGTCTTAACCAAGTTTGGGATTTTAAAAGGCATGTTTGGGCCTGTGGGGACAACGCTGCAGAAAGAGAGGGGTGGGATCAACTTTTACCTTTAGAATTTGGATATTGTAGCTAATCGGTTTGTCTGGGGGAGCTGTTTAACCATAGTCAGGCTCCCAGAAAACATTATCATTTTAACAATCAACCATGGAAGGAACATTATCCACCCCATGCACAGAACCCAAATATTCCAACACCTTTTCGACATGCACAGAAATATCTGGCTCAGCCCAGACTTCCCGAAGCCAAAGCAGTGATATTACAATGGACAAGAGCTGATCAGCTCATAAATAAGGAGTACCGCAATCCAAAAGTCTATCAATGCCAGATTAAAACATTTAATCAAGTTTCAGTTAGCTAGCCCGCCAAAACTTAAACAAAGAAGACCACTTAAAATGAATGGGCAGCAAAACTCAAACAAAAAAAACGTTAGATTTGGCGCGAAGATTAAGCAACCTCTCAGAGTATAACTGAGGGCCTATTGTACCAAAAAAAACCATCACTTCGGAACAACAAGATCAAGATCGAGAGCACACGGCGAGAAAACACAGGAAGAAACATCGCGACATCGGAGAAAAGAACTTCAAAAACCAATCAGTGGAACATCAATACCATCTGACTTGGTAACAGCCATCAACCGGACCACCGCGACCGACGAAACCAACCAGGAAAATCAACCACCAAGAAAACCGGGGTCTACGCAGGTTTTCCACTCTACAATTTGTGTCTCGACTATCCAGCATGTAAAAATTACCGAAAGAACTGAAAACCCTATTGCTAACAAAGGAAATTGGGTACTCACCAGAGATTAATCCCAAATACGTCTCACCGCATCGGCGGACTCACTCCAACTGGCTTCAAAGCAGAGGTCTTCTACCACGTCCGGGGTATGGCAAGGCAAACCGGCTACAACCAAAGAACCCCAAAACCGCAAAACAGCCCTAGCTGTCAAAGGAAGGATCTGGTGAGCATAAATCCCTGGAGCCCTAGAGTTTGACCTAGTTAGAGAGTAAGTGGGAGGTGGGAGGGATTTCTGTTGTGTTTAATACCTGTAATAAAGTATTTCCCATTATTTAGAACCTTCTTGTAAGATTTCACAGTTTTATTGTAGTGTATTTGTGTTATTTGCTTTCTTGAATAAAACCCAAACCTTCTTTGTACAAAACAGTTGTCTGCTGTACTTTATCATACCCTCATTAATAAATCCAAGGTCGCAAACCAGGGAGTGGGAGCGACTCGAAACCGCTCTGGTCAGGAAGGCAAGCTGACAGACCCACCACCCCCTTACAGGAAGGACACTCTTGCTATTGAAGGAGTGCAGCGAAGGTTCACCAGACTGATTCCCGGGATGGCAGGACTGACATATGAAGAAAGACTGGATCGACTATTCTTATATTCACTGGAATTTAGAAGAATGAGAGGGGATCTCTTCGAAGCATATAAAATTTTGACGGAATTGGACAAGTTAGATGCAGGAAGAATGTTCCCGATGTTGGGGAAGTCCAGACCCAGGGGTCACAGTCGAAGGATAAGGGGTAAGCCATATTGGACTGAGATGAGGAGAAACTTTTTCACCCAGAGAATTGTGAACCTGTGGAATTCTCTACCACAGAAAGTTGTTGAGTCCAGTTCGTTGGATAGATTCAAAAGGGAGTTAGATGTGGCCCTTACGTCTAAAGGGATCAATGGGTATGGAGAGAGGCAGAAGTGGGATACTGAAGTTGCATGATCAGTCATGATCATATTGAATGGTGGTGCAGGCTCGAAGGGCTGAATGGCCTACTCCTGCACCTATTTTCTATGTTTCTAACACAGCATCTTATTGCAATTCTAACAATTTGCTTCTAATACTCTAGTTTCTTAAAGTTATTAATTCTTGTTTGCTTCCTACTTGGTTCATCTTCATGCTTAACAGCCCTTTAGCTTCCAGGAAGTTAGGATGGAGGCCGTCCCTCCTAAACAACTTACCTTGTCCGGCAAACGCCTCCCAATTATCGATGAAGTGAAACTTCTTCTTTTTGCAGAGGTCCCGAAGCCAGATGTTGAATCCCACGATTGGGCTATTCCTCTCCATCGATCTGGACATGATGGGAATAGCCCAGACCCTCTGCTGAAGGACATCAATGATGCTTTTGTAGGAATCCTGTAAACCAAATGGTCTTTTATCCATAATATCGTTTGTTCCAATATGAAAGCGTACAGTATCTTTACACTTACCTTTCATCAGTTTATCCACACCAACCTGGAGATCAGCTACCTTGGCCCCTGGAAAACAGAAAACTGCTCTCGACAGAGCCTTACCTGTACACAAGGTGCTGTCTGTGTGCCTGATGATGGAGTCCCCTGTGAGGATTGCCATTGCCTCTTGCTATTCCTTGGATGTTCAACCGATGTTCTCTTGGACTTTGCAGCTTCCCCTTACCTTTTCCAAGATGTTGATATGAGCAATGAGGTTCTGTGTCACTGGTAATGACCTCACTGCCTGTCGTGTTATCCAAAACACAAAGCAGAGCATATCTACTGGAAGTAATAAGAGAATCCAAAGTAGTATGAAATCTGGTGCTATCAATATTTGACAACAAAGACTCACTTTTCGTCTCAGACAGGAAGTCGTCAATTGCTCAATCTTCTCCTTTTGGGGAAATGATCTCATGCTGTAGAGATACATTTACTGCAAGTGAAGGTCCCACAATGCTTCACTTTGACACCATGGCTCTGTAAAGATACCTTAAGGGTGTACATGGTGCACAACTCACGCCTTTCAGCGTCTTTGCACCGCCATTCAATATGATTATGGCTGATCTTCTATCTCAACACCATATTCCTGCTTTTTCCCCAGATTCCTTGATGCCTTTTGTGTCTAGAAATCAATCTATCTCCATCTTAAACATATTCAGTGACTTGGCCTCCAAGGCGTTCAGTGGTAAAGAATTCCACAGGTTCACCACCCTCTGAATGAAGCAATTTCTCCTCATCTCGGCCCTAAATTTCCTACCCCGTATCCTGAGACTGTGACCCCCTTGTTCTGGACTTCCCAGCCCGGGGAAACATCCTCCCCACATCCAGTCTGTCTAACCCAGTCAGAATTTGATATGCTTCAATGAGATCTCCTCTCATTCTTCTAAACTGAATACAGGCCTCTCCTCATACAACAGTCTTGTCATCCCAGGAATCAGTCTGGTGAACCTTCACTGCACTCCCTCTATGGCAAGTATATTCTTTCTCAGGTAAGGAGACCAAAACGACACACAATACTCCAGGTGAGGTCTCACCAAGGCCCTGTATAACTGTAGTAAGACATCCTTGCTTCTGTACTCAAAACCTCTTGCAATGAAGGCCAACATACCATTTGCCTTCCGAACTGCTTGCTGCACCGGCATGTTTGCTTTCAATGACTTGTGTATAATGACACCCAGGTCCCTCTGTGCATCGACACTTCCCAAGCCATCACCATTTAAATAATACTTTGTCCTTATGTTTTTCCTACTAAAGTGGATACACTTACATTTATCCACGTTATACTGCATCTGCAATGTGTTTGCCCACTCACTCAACCTATCTAAATCGCCTTGCAGCGTCTTTGCATCCTCCTCACAACTCACAATCCCACCTAATTTTGCGTCGTCAGCAAATTTGGAAATATTACATTTGGTTCCCTCATCCAAATTATTTATATATTTTGTGAATAGCTGGGGCCCAAGCACTGATCCCTGTGGTACCCCACTAGTCACTGCCAGACACCCCGAAAAAGACCCGTTTATTCCTACTCTCTGTTTCCAGTCAGTTAAATCAATTTTCAATCCATACCAGTACATTATACCCAATCCTATGTGCTTTTATTTTCCACACTAACCTCTTAAGTGGGACTTGGGATCAAAGGCCTTCTGAAAATCCAAATACACAACATCTACTGGTTCTCCCTTATCTATTCTATCAGTTACATCCTCAAAAAACTCTAGTAGGTTTGTCAAACATGATTTTCCTTTCATAAATCCATGTTGACTTTGTCTAATCCCGTTGATATTATCTAAGTGTGCCATTATCACATCCTTTATAATAGACTCTAGCATTTTCCCTACTACTGATGTTAGGCTAACCGGTCTGTAGTTCCCTGTTTTCTCTCTCCCTCCTGTTTTAAATCGTGGGGTTACATTTGCCACCCTTCAATCGGCAGGACATGTTCCATAACCGACAGAATTTTGGAAGATGACAACCAATGCATCTACTATTTCCATGGCTACCTCTTTTCATACTCTGGGATGCAGATCATCAGGCCCTGGGGATTTATCGGCCTTCACTCCCATTAGTTTCTCCAGCACTATTTTCCAAGGAATCCACAACGAAAGCAGAAAAAAAAAGAAAAGCAGCAGAAGAAACAGTGAAAAAAGTAATCTTAACTCCTACAGCCCTAACACCCTCAGTCTCAACACTCAGTAAAAGATGACAACACTATGCTCAAGCCAAAATACGCTGAAATCATGCCAACATTCAGAGAACACACAGTGCTCACACTCCCGAATTCAGAGGATGCACAGGGCTCCCACTCCCAAGTTCAGAGGATACACAGGGCTCCCACTCCCGAGTTCAGAGAACACACAGGGCTCCCACTCCCGAGTTCAGAGAACACACAGCGCTCACACTCCCGAATTCAGAGGATACACTGCGCTCACACTCCCAAGTTCAGAGAACGCACAGTGATAGATCCTTACCATACAGTATAGATGCACATGAGGCCCATGCTTGAGAGAAGGTCAGTCTGTGACCTGTCCTTTATTTCTTAGCACTCAAGTGATGAAGGTGGGTGGAGCTTCCCCTTTTGTACCTGAAGGTCCAGGTTAGGAGTGTCTCCCACCGAGTGGTCATTGTTCTCACAATGTACAACTTAGGTCAGATTATACATGGGTTACAATGCTGGTTGAATACATGACATCACCTCCCCCCCCAAAGTCTTATTGAGATCACAGGTTTACGCTCTCTTGTAGAGCGCCTGAGTTGGGGCTCCGGTTGTTGGGCGCTGGCCTGAGTGTCTGCTGTTTGCGGTGTCTCAGGCCTATCCAGACTGCCCACAGTGATTGGGCTCTCCTCCCTTTGGTTCCGGTGTGCGGTCACCTGTGATGGAGTGAACTCTACATCGTGTTCTTCTTCTGCTTCTTCTATGGGGTTGCTGAACCTCCTTTTTGTTTGATCCACGTGTTTGCGGCAGATTTGTCCATTGGTAAATTTAACTACCAGAATCCTATTTCCCTCTTTGGCAATCACAGTGCCTATGGGCCATTTGGGCCCTGCAGTGTAGTTGAGGACAAAAACAGGATTATTTACATCAATACATCGCGCACTCGCATTCCTGTCATGGTAGTCATATTGTGGCTGGCGCCTACTCTCGACAATTTCTTTCATGGTGGGGTGTAGCGGGTACTGGTCTTGGAGTGACACTCGTTTGATGGTGTCCTTGTAATCACCACATATCCTGACCGACCCATCCGCCTTGAGCACCGGCACGATTGGGCTCTCCCAGTCTCTGAATTCGACTGGCGAGATGATGCCTTCCCTCAGCAGGCGGTCCAATTCGCCTTCTATCTTTTCCCGCATCATGTACGGCAGCTCTGGCCTTGTGGTGTACTTGCCTGGTGTCTGGGTTTATGTGAATCACTACCTTGGCCCCCATGAAAATGCCGATGCCGGGTTGAAATAATGAGTCAAATTTGTCCAGGATCTGTGAGCGTGATACTCGCTCCACAGAGGAAATTGCATTGACATTGCCCCATTTCCAGTTCATGACAGCAAGCCAACTCCTCCCCAGTAGTGCGGGACCGTTCCCTGGGACAATCCAGAGTGGCAACCTGTTCTCCGAATCTTTGTGGGTCACGACTACCGTGGCGCTGCCTAGCACCGGAATGATCTACTTTGTGTAAGTCCGTAGCTGTGCGTCAATCGCCGATAATTTTGGCCTCCTGGCCTTGAACGGCCACAACTTTTCGAACTGTTTGATACCCATCAGGGACTGGCTGGCCCCGTGTCTAGCTCCATTGATACTGGGATGCCATTGAGGAGCACTTTCATCATTATCGGTGGTGTCCTGGTGTACGAACTGTACACGTGCTCCACATGAACTCGCTGAACTTCAGCTTCCAGCGATTTCCCCCAGCGTTCATTTCTGCAATTTCTGCAGGTATTTTGCTTATCTCTACAAACTTCAGCTGAGTGTGTGCCTCCACGCCTCCAACATGAGTTGCTGTTGGAAACAAAAGGTCCCTTGCCAGTCGTTTGTCCCTGGCTGCCCCTTTGACTGTCCTTGAGTGCGCCATTAATAGGTGTTGATGGTCCCATTACTGGCCGCCTTGTCCCTTGCAATGGCGCGAATCGCTGTTCAACTTGCCATTGTCTCTGTCGAGCTCCCCCTCTGGGTTCGACTACATGTTGGGGCATGCCCGACTGCCCTTGTCTGCCTGGAGAACTGTGTGCTGCTTTAACAATGTTGAATCTCTGTCTCAACCATTCCTTAACACAGCACCTCTCGTCTGTTCTGCTAGTGGCCATGCTCGCGTGCATTAAATCCCAGTTTTTCGTCGCCATTGATAGGTCCTTACTCTACAGTATAAATGCACATGAGGCCCATGCTTGAGAGAAGGTCAGTCTGTGACCTGTCCTTTATTCCTTAGCACTCAAGAAATGAAGGTGGGTGGAGCTTCCCCTTTGATACCTGAAGGTCCAGGTTAGGAGTGTCTCCCACCTAGTGGTCATTGTTCTTACAGTGTACAACTTAGGTCAGATTATACATGGGTTACAATGCTGGTGGAATACATGACACACAGCGCTCACACTCCCGAGTTAAGGGAAAACACAGCGCTCACACTCCCGAGTTAAGGGAAAACACAGCGCTCACACTCCCGAGCTCAGAGAACACACACGCTCACACTCCCAAGTTCAGGGAACACACAGCGCTCACACTCTCGAGTTCAGAGAACACACAGCGCTCAGACTCCTGAGTTCAGGGAACACACAGCGCTCACACTCTCGAGTTCAGAGAACACACAGCGCTCAGACTCCTGAGTTCAGGGAACACACAGCGCTCACACTCCCGAGTTCAGGGAACACACAGCGCTCACACTCCCGAGTTCAGGGAACACACAGCGCTCACTCTCCCGAGTTCAGGGAACACACAGCGCTCACACTCCCGAGTTCAGGGAACACACAGGGCTCACACTCCCGAGTTCAGAGAACACACAGCGCTCGCACTCCCGAGTTCAGGGAACACATAGCGCTCACACTCCCGAGTTCAGGGAACACATAGCGCTCACACTCCCGAGTTCAGGGAGCACATAGCGCTCACACTCCCGAGTTCAGAGAACACACAGCGCTCACACTCCCTGTGGTCGCGAGTTCCACAGTCTCACCACTCTGCGGGTAAAGATGTTTCTCTGAATTCTCATTGGATTTATTAGTGACAATCTTATATTTATGGCCCCTCGTTCTGGTCTCGCCCACAAGTGCAAACATCTTCCCTACATCTACTCTATCCAAACTTTTGACAATCTTGAAGATCAGGACACCCCTCAGTCTTCTCTTTTCAAGAGAACGGAACCCCAGCCTGCCCAATCTTTCCTGATAGTTATAACCTCTCAGTTCTGGTATCATTCTAGTAAATCTTTCAAGCGCCTTCTCCCGTGCCTCGATATCCTTTTTATAATATGCAACCGGAACTGCTCACAGTGCTCCAAGTGTGGTCTAACCAAGGTTCTGTACAAGTTTAATATAACTTCTCTGCTTTTCAATTCTATCCCTCTAGAAATGAACCCCAGTACTTTGTTTGCTTTTTTTATGGCCTGATTAACCTGTGTTGCCACTTTTAGTGATGTCTCTATACCCCCAGATCCCTCTGTTCCTCTACCCCATTAAGACACTTATTTCCCAGGGAGTATGTGGCCTCCTTCTCCTTCCTACCAAAATGTATTACCTCGCACTTATCTATATTGGAACCCATTTTAGGTGATATTGCACTAGGCAGGGGCTGAAGAAACTTGCCCATACTGCTCAGTGTACCTTTAAATGTTAACCCCTCAGTCCCCGGAAAGGAGAAGCTCACTCTGCCTTCTCTAAACAAAACACAATACATGAATATTAACAGTATCAGCACTAAATCAAGTCCAATTGGAGTTTATAATTTACCATAACAACCTGCATTTAGATAGCGTCTTTACATAAGAACTTAAGAAATCGGAGCAGGAGTCGGCCACACGAGCCTGCTCCGCCATTCAATAAGATCATGGCTGATCTATGACCTCAACTCCACTTTCCCGCCTGATCTCCATATCCCTTGATTCTCTTTTAGTGTCAAAAAAGTAATAGTAAAACTTCCCAAGATGCTTCACAGGAACATAATCGGACAAAGAAATTGACACCGAGTCACATAAGGCGATTATTAGGTCAGGTGACCAAAACCTTGGTCAAAGTGGTAGGTGTCAAGGAGTGTCTTAAAGGAGGAGAGAGAGAGGTTTAGGCGGGGTAATTCCAGAGCATAGTACCTCTGCAGCTGAAGGCACGGCCGTCAATGGTGGGGTGAAGGAAGTGGGAGATGCACAAGGGGCCAGAATTAGAGGAGTGCAGAGATCTGGGAGGGTTGTAGGGCCGGAGAAGGTTTCAAAACTCTTTTCATTTTATATAAACGGGGTAGGGAGCAGCATTATGAAATTTGCAAATGATACAAAACTTGGCAAAGTAGGAGAGAGTGATGAGGATAGTTATTGGCTTCAGGATGACGTAGACAGGATGGTGAAATGGGCAGAAGCTCGGCAGATGGAGTTCGATGCGGAGAAGAGAGAAGTAATTCACTTTGGGGGGACTAATATGGAAAGACAGTATACTACAAATGGCACCATTTTGAAAAGTGTAAATGAGCAGAGAGACCTTGGGTGTCCATATACTCAATCTTTGAAAGTAACAGGGCAAACTGAGAAGATGATTAAAAAAGCATTTGGGTTACTTGGGTTTATAAATAGAGGAATAGAATATAAAAGCAAAGCGATCACTGGTTAGGCTCAGCTGGAAGAATGTGTCCAATTTTGGGCACCGCACTTCAGGAAAGGTGTAAAGGCCTCAGAAAGCGTACAGAGGAGGTTTACCAGATGTTACCAGGAATGAGGAACTTCAGTTGTGAGGAAAGGTTGGAAAAGTTTGGACAGTTCTCCTTGGAACAGAGAAGGTGACCCAATAGAGGTTTTCAGGATGATGAGAGGGTTTTGAAAGAGTAGATAGAGAAAAACTATTCCCTTTGGTGAGTGGGACAATAACCAGAGGTCATCAATTTAAAATAATGGGCAAAAGATCTCACGGGGGGATGGGGAGAAACTTTTTCACTCGGAGAGTTGTCGGGATTTGGAACGCTCTCACTGAAAAGGTGGTGGAAGCTGAGTCCATAAATAATTTTAAGAGGGAGTTGGACAGCTACTGGAGGATGAGGAAGTTACAGGGTTACAGACAAAAGGCGGAGGTGGGGGCACTAAGCACGATTCTGTTTCAAAGAGCCAGTACAGGCACGACAGGCCGAATGGCCTCCTTCTGTGCTGTGAGTTTTTCTGATTCTAATGTTACTTTTCTCAGATAATTTGGTGCAAAACACCACCATTAAAGGCTGTGCTTCTCGGGAGTATCTGCAAAAACCTGGACCTGCTTCACTCATACAACAGCAACCTAAAGCAAGAATTCTACAAGTGGGTACAACCGTGCGCGAGAGAGCGCCAACAACAGCCCGGCTGTTGAACTTGATCTACCGCTCCTTACACTGCTGTTCATTGCTCTGATACCGTGTCTGTTTTAACCAGGGCTCTGGGGGAATAAAAGTATTCATCTTCCTCTCGGGCCTCCTGGTTTCAGTTCCTCCTGGTTTCAGTTGATTGGAATCCCTCAATGAGATACAAGAACAACTTGTATTTGTATAGCGCCTTTAACGTAGTAAAACGTCCCAAGGTGCTTCTCAGGAGCATTATGAGACAGAAAATTTGACACCGAACCACATAAGGAGAAATTTGGACCAAAAGCTTGATCAGAGAGGTAGGTTTCACATAAGAAATAGGAGCAGGAGTAGGCTATTCAGCCCCTCAAGCCTACTTCACTATTCAATAAGATCATGGCTGATCTGCTCTTGGCCTCAACTCCACATCCATGCCTGCTCCCCATAACCCTGGGCTCCCCTGTAGTTCAAAAATCTGTCTAGCTCCGCCTTGAATATACTTAATGACCCAGCCTCCACAGCTCTCTGGGGTAGACAATTCCAAAGACTCACAACCCTCTTGAGAGAAGAAATTCCTCCTCATTTCCATCTTATACAGGCGACCCCTTATTCTGAAACGATGCCCCTTAGTTCTAGATTCCCCCACGAGGAGAAACATCCTCTCAGCATCTACCCTGTCCAGCCCCCACAGAATCTTATATGTTTCAGTAAGATCACCTCTCACTCTTCTAAACTCCAATGAGTATAGGCCCAACCTGCTCAACCTTTCTTCATAAGACAACCCCTTCATCTCAGGAATCAACCTAGTGAACCTTCTCTGAACTTCCTCCAATGCAAGTATATCCCTACTTAAATACAGTGACCAGAACTGTGCGCAGTACTCCAGGTGTGGTCTCACCACTGTCGTCTACAGTTGTAGCAGGACTTCCCTACTTTTATACTCTATCCCCCTTGCTATAAAGGCAAACATTCCATTTGCTTTCATAATTACTTGCTGTACCTGCATGCTAACTTTTTGTGTCTCATTTACGAGGACACCCAGATCCCTCTGTACTGCAGCATTTTGTAGTCACTCTTCATTTAAATAATATTTTGCTTTTCTATTCTTCCTACCAAAGTGGAATAACCTCACATTTCCCCATATTATACTCCATCTGCCAAATCTTTGCCCACTCACTTAACCTATCTATGTCCCTTTGCAGACTTGTTGCATCTTCCTCACATCTTGCTTTCCCACCTATCTTTGTATGCAGGGGTGAACGGGACATGGTGTGAGTTAGGACACGGGGCAACCGAGCTTTGGATGACCTCAAGTTTACGTAGGGTAGAATGTGGGAGGCTGGCCGGGAGTGTGTTGGAATAGTCCAATCCAGAGGTGACAAAGGCACAGGTGAGGGTTTCAGCAACGGATGAGCTGAGGCAGGGGCAGAGACGGGCGATGTTATGGAGGTGCAAATAGGCGGTCTTAGTGCTGTCGCGGATATGTGGTCGCAAGTCCTTTTCAGGGTCAAATATAACATGAAGTTTGTGAACAGTGTGGCTCAGCCTCAGACAGATGTTAGTGAGAGGGATGGAGTCAGTGGCTAGGGAACGGAGTTTGTGGCGGGGACTGAAATCAATGGCTTCGGTCTTCCCAATATTTAATTGGAGAAAATTTCTGCTCACCCAGAATTGAATGTCGGCCAAGCAGTCTGACAATGTAGAGACCGTGGAGGGGTCAAGAGAGGTGGTGGTGAGGTAGAGCTGGGTGTCGGCAGCGTACATGTCGAAACTGACGCTGTGTATTCGGATGATGTCACCAAGGGGCAGCATGTCGATGATAAATAGGAGGGGGGCAATGATAGATCCTTGGGGGACACCATTAGGTAACGTTAGGAGAGGTAAGATTGCACTGTACAGTCTCTGCGTCCTGTTACAGAATGTATGAATGAAGTTATTGGTTTGTACTTTGCCCAGCTGAGGAATCTTTCTCTTCCCCTTATGCCTTTTACACAGACATTCACTTGTGTTGGTTGTGGCTCAGTGGTAACATTCTCTTGAACCCCCAAATCTCCTCCTCCTCTCCTGAACCCCCCCAACCGTCCTCCCCTCTCCTCAAACCCCAACTCTTCTCCCCCTCTCCTCAACCCCCAAATCTCCTCCCCCTCTCCTCAACCCCAACTCTCCTCATCCCCCAACTCTCCTCCCCCTCTCTTCGTCTCCCTGTTCAGGGGGGGAATATTAAACCAAGGCACGTCTATAAGATAAAATTTACCTGCATGATGAGATAGTGTTTTAATAATGCTTTGTTTACCTGTTATATGATAAAAGTAAGTAAAATTTGTGTAAGCTGAGCTAACCATGGTATAAACGGAGAAGCAAAGCATCATGGTAAATTGAGCCATTATTATGTTAATCATTTTTGTAACTGCTGATAAAGCTTCATTTAGAACTAGAATGGCCAAGGCTAAAATATTAATCAATACGATAAAAGTATGCAGAATGTACCATTTCCTGTCATCATTTTGTAAAGCCAAGCTCAGTAAAGAATTCTGTGTGACATGGTCTGTATAATAGTTCTCAGAGAAGTGATTCCTGCTACAGAGAGGGAGGGGAGATAGAGATAACATAGAAGATCAAAGGCAGTAGGTTTTTGTAAGGCTGGAACAGCAGCAGATTCTCACAGCATTTGAATTGGAGGGAAAGGGTATAAAGTAACAGCTATTGAACTCTGGAGGCAGCGCGAACACAGAGGAAGACTGGAGGAGGACTAGTCAACAGAACATAGCAAGAGATAGCGCCGCGGTCACTCAGTGGGCTATCGTTGAGGTTTCAAGGAACAGACTGTCGACTACCGCCATGTTAAGTATTATTTCTTTGTACTAGAAGTAAACTACTTAATAAAATCTGTTGTACTTATTTACAATATATCTGTACCCAGCATGGTTTGTTGTGGTCACAGACATAAGTCTCTTCTGACAGATCGTGGCTGGCCAGGGAAAGTTAAGCCGCGGCCCCCTTCTCCCTATTCAGACGGGATTTTAAATTGAAGTTCATGTGAGGTGGATAATGTATGAGGATGCCAACATCTTGTATCCTCGCAGCCCTGCCACTGGCCAGGAGTTCAGCCATGCCCCTGCCAAGAATGGCCAGCAACGTCTCCTTCAAAGGGGTGAGGTGGAGCTAGGAATGGGAGGCGTGTCTCGTGTTTGGTACAGATTGTTGGTAGGTGAGTGAGGGTCAGGGTGGAGTCATGCATTAAGCAGTGTGTGAGGCTGATGTTGCAGTTGGTAGGAGACGGCTTTTGAAGATGCATTCACTGATTTTGACCAGTGGCCTGAGGTCATGAAGCTTCTCCGGCACTGGAGCCGTGTCGTGGAGGGCCACACTGCTGGCAGTGACAACCTCGGTGATGTGGTCCCACATCGTTCTTGCTGGAAGGCCTCCTGGCTCCTGTGGGTAGAGGACCTGTCTTGCAGTGCTGATCCCCTGAACAAAGCTGGAATGCTGCGTGCGAGACGCTGGGTGCCACTTCCCTGGCTAGCCGAGCCACTTGTGTTAGTGCTGAAGCATTTTTCCCATTGTTTCTTGGTGCGGAAGGTAATTCAGCTTTAAGAACTGAAGACCACCATTTGGGAATTCACCGCCATTTTTAACATCAATTTTCTTTTTGAAGAAGGCAGTTGAGCCGTAAGGTCTGAAAACTGCCTATTGTTACGTGATTTTCATATTGATCATTTCGGAAGGTGTTGCCCTTTTAAGAGAATGACAATGCATTGCCCTTTTAAGAAAGCCACATGTGCTTTGCAAAATCACAGCCTCGCTCCCGGAGGTTGTTCGAAGCTGCAACGCTGATTCTGGACACCACATTGGGGCCTGCCGTCGAGACCAACGCCAACTGGTCAGTGTTACACCGTGAGTTTAGCGCTAGGGTAAAAGTCATTAAACCCATAAGGTCGGTGGGATGTTAAACCGAGGCCCCGTCTCCCTGTTCAGGGGGAATGTTAAACCGAGGCCCCGTCTCCCTGTTCAGGGGGATGTTAAACTGAGGCCCCGTCTCCCTGTTCAGGGGGATGTTAAACCGAGGCCCCGTCTCCCTGTTCAGGGGGATGTTAATCCGAGGCCCCGTCTCCCTGTTCAGGGGGAATGTTAAACCGAGGCCCCGTCTCCATGTTCAGGGGGATGTTAAACCGAGGCCCCGTCTCCCTGTTCAGGGGGAATGTTAAACCGAGGCCCCGTCTCCCTGTTCAGGGGGATGTTAAACCGAGGCCCCGTCTCCATGTTCAGGGGGATGTTAAACCGAGGCCCCGTCTCCATGTTCAGGGGGATGTTAAACCGAGGCCCCGTCTCCATGTTCAGGGGGATGTTAAACCGAGGCCCCGTCTCCCTGTTCAGGGGGAATGTTAAACCGAGGCCCCGTCTCCCTGTTCAGGGGGAATGTTAAACCGAGGCCACGTCCCCTGTTCAGGGGGGATGTTAAACCGAGGCCCCGTCCCCTGTTCAGGGGGGATGTTAAACCGAGGCCCCGTCCCCTGTTCAGGGGGAATGTTAAACCGAGGCTACGTCTCCCTGTTCAGGGGGGAATGTTAAACCGAGGCCCCGTCTCCCTGTTCAGGGGGAATGTTAAATCGAGGCCCCATCTCCCTGTTCAGGGGGAATGTTAAACCGAGGCCCCGTCTCCCTGTTCAGGGGGATGTTAAACCGAGGCCCCGTCTCCCTGTTCAGGATGATGTTAAACCGAGGCCCCGTCTCCCTGTTCAGGGGAATGTTAAACCGAGGCCCCGTCTCCCTGTTCAGGGGAATGTTAAACCGAGGCCCCGTCTCCATGTTCAGGGGGGATATTAAACCGAGGCCCCATCTCCCTGTTCAGGGGGAATGTTAAACCGAGGCCCCGTCTCCCTGTTCAGGATGATGTTAAACTGAGGGCCCGTCTCCCTGTTCAGGGGAATGTTAAACCGAGGCCCCGTCTCCCTGTTCAGGGGAATGCTAAACCGAGGCCCCATCTCCCTGTTCAGGGGAATGTTAAATCGAGGCCCCGTCTCCCTGTTCAGGACGGATATTAAACCGAGGCCCCATCTCCCTGTTCAGGATGATGTTAAACCGAGGCCCCGTCCCCTGTTCAGGACGGATATTAAATCGAGGCTACGTCTCCCTGTTCAGGATGATGTTAAACCGAGGCCCCGTCTCCCTGTTCAGGGGGATGTTAAACCGAGGCCCCGTCCCCTGTTCAGGACGGATATTAAATCGAGGCTACGTCTCCCTGTTCAGGGGAATGTTAAACCGAGGTCCCGTCTCCCTGTTCAGGGGGATGTTAAACCGAGGCCCCGTCTCCCTGTTCAGGGGGAATGTTAAACCGAGGCCCCGTCTCCCTGTTCAGGGGGAATGTTAAACCGAGGCCCCGTCTCCCTGTTCAGGGGGATGTTAAACCGAGGCCCCGTCTCCCTGTTCAGGATGATGTTAAACCGAGGCCCCATCTCCCTGTTCAGGGGGGATGTTAAACCGAGGTCCCGTCTCCCTGTTCAGGGGGATGTTAAACCGAGGCCCCGTCTCCCTGTTCAGGGGGAATGTTAAACCGAGGCCCCGTCTCCCTGTTCAGGGGGAATGTTAAACCGAGGCCCCGTCTCCCTGTTCAGGGGGATGTTAAACCGAGGCCCCGACCCCTGTTCAGGACGGATATTAAATCGAGGCTACGTCTCCCTGTTCAGGATGATGTTAAACCGAGGCCCCGTCTCCCTGTTCAGGGGAATGTTAAACCGAGGTCCCGTCTCCCTGTTCAGGGGGATGTTAAACCGAGGTCCCGTCTCCCTGTTCAGGGGAATGTTAAACCGAGGTCCCGTCTCCCTGTTCAGGGGGATGTTAAACCGAGGCCCCGTCTCCCTGTTCAGGGGAATGTTAAACCGAGGCCCCGTCTCCCTGTTCAGGGGGAATGTTAAACCGAGGCTACGTCTCCCTGTTCAGGGGGAATGTTAAACCGAGGCCCCGTCTCCCTGTTCAGGGGGAATGTTAAACCGAGGCCCCGTCTCCCTGTTCAGGATGATGTTAAACCGAGGCCCCGTCTCCCTGTTCAGGATGATGTTAAACCGAGGCCCCGTCTCCCTGTTCAGGGGGAATGTTAAACCGAGGCTACGTCTCCCTGTTCAGGATGATGTTAAACCGAGGCCCCGTCTCCCTGTTCAGGATGATGTTAAACCGAGGCCCCGTCTCCCTGTTCAGGGGGAATGTTAAACCGAGGCCCCGTCCCCTGTTCAGGGGGAATGTTAAACCGAGGCCCCATCTCCCTGTTCAGGGGGAATGTTAAACCGAGGCCCCGTCTCCCTGTTCAGGATGATGTTAAACCGAGGCCCCGTCTCCCTGTTCAGGGGAATGTTAAACCGAGGCCCCGTCTCCCTGTTCAGGGGGCAGGTTAAACCGAGGCCCCGTCTCCCTGTTCAGGGGGAATGTTAAACCGAGGCCCCGTCTCCCTGTTCAGGGGGAATGTTAAACCGAGGCCCCGTCTCCCTGTTCAGGGGGAATGTTAAACCGAGTCCCCGTCCCCTGTTCAGGGGAATGTTAAACCGAGGCTACGTCTCCCTGTTCAGGGGGAATGTTAAACCGAGGCTACGTCTCCCTGTTCAGGATGATGTTAAACCGAGGCCCCGTCTCCCTGTTCAGGATGATGTTAAACCGAGGCTACGTCTCCCTGTTCAGGATGATGTTAAACCGAGGCCCCGTCTCCCTGTCCAGGATGATGTTAAACCGAGGCTACGTCTCCCTGTTCAGGATGATGTTAAACCGAGGACCAGTCTCCCTGTTCAGGGGGAATGTTAAACCGAGGCCACGTCTCCCTGTTCAGGGGATGTTAAACCTAGGCCCCATCTCCCTGTTCAGGGGGATGTTAAACCGAGGCCCCGTCTCCCTGTTCAGGGGGATGTTAAACCGAGGCCCCGTCTCCCTGTTCAGGATGATGTTAAACCGAGGCCCCGTCTCCCTGTTCAGGGGGAATGTTAAACCGAGGCTACGTCTCCCTGTTCAGGATGATGTTAAACCGAGGCCCCGTCTCCCTGTTCAGGGGGAATGTTAAACCGAGGCCCCGTCTCCCTGTTCAGGATGATGTTAAACCGAGGCCCCGTCTCCCTGTTCAGGGGAATGTTAAACCGAGGTCCCGTCTCCCTGTTCAGGGGGGAATGTTCAACTGAGGCCCCATTTCCCTGTTCAGGGGGATGTTAAACCGAGGCCCCGTCTCCCTGGTCAGGGGGATGTTAAACCGAGGCCCTGTCTCCCTGTTCAGGGGGAATGTTAAACCGAGGCCCCGTCTCCCTGTTCAGGGGGGATATTAAATCGAGGCCCCGTCTCCCTGTTCAGGATGATGTTAAACCGAGGCCCCGTCTCCCTGTTCAGGATGATATTAAATCGAGGCCCTGTCTCCCTGTTCAGGGGAATCTTAAATCAAGGCCAAATTCAGAGTACACACAGCGCTCACACTCCCGAGTTCAGAGAACACACAGAGCTCACTCTCCCGAGTTCAGGGAATACACAGCGCAAGTGCGATAATTCATAATGTTCCAGGTAACTTTGGGTTGTGTTTGTGTCCACAGGGAAGTGTCTCAGAGCACACAGTGAGAAGTTGCCTCATCGCCGAGGATTATGTCGTGGGGAAAGGAGGAAACGTTCTTCGCAATCTTCACAATCTTCACTTTCCGCATGGTGTTTGCTGAAGGTACGATTATCTGTTGTTCACAAACCTTTTATATCGCCAATCGGGAAAGTTAATTAGACACCGGCTGAACTCCTGTAACATTACACAACATTACAGAAGAGCGGGGGAATTCTCCCCTGAAGTCCTGGGCCAATATTTATGCCTCAAAGGAACATCACTAAAAACAGATTATCCGGTCGTTATCACCTTGTTGTTAGTGGGAGCTTGCTGTGCGCAATATGGCTGCCTCCTACATTTCAACAGTGATCACACTTCAAAAGTAGTCCATTGGCTGTGAGGTGCTTTGGGATATCCTAAGGTGGTGAAAGGCGCTATAGAAATGCAGGTCTTTCTCTCGTGCTTAACACAGAGTTTTACAGCACAGATACAGGCCACTCGGCCTGACTGGCCCCTGGCACTATTTATGCTCCACACGAGCCTCCTCCCGCCCAACTTCACTTCACCCTATCACCATTTCCTTCTATACCTTCCTCCCTCATGTGGCTCGCTGTGCGATTGGCCTCCTGTGTGGTATGAGCCTAGCCCACATGGGAGCAGGGATAGGAGAGTCAGCCCAAAAGTCTTGGGTTCTCCACATGTGGCCCGTGATCCTGGGGCGGGAGGCTGCACCGAGAGGCTTATGTTGCTGACCTCAGCTGAGAATTCTTAACGTGACTCAACGTGGTTCATTGTATTTCTCCCAGCAATGGGACCTCTGACCTGTTTCATTTGTGAATCGACCACCGGCGACTGTTCGCCCGCAGAAGACACCTGCCGATCCGACACCTGCCTCATCCTGACAGCCAGAGAAACTTATGGTAAGTGTTCCTCTTTTTTCTCCAACATTTTCTGTTGTTCTATCTTTCCCTCACTTTTTCTCTTTCTTTCACTCTTTTTGTCTTCCTCTGTCTTGCTCTTTTTCTCTCTATCTTTCTTTCTCTCATTCTTTCTTTCCTTCTCTTTCTTTTGGTCATTCTTTCTCACTATCTGGCATCCTATTGGTCATTCTTTCTTGCTATCTTTCTTTCTTTCTCTCTCCCTTTCTTTCCGTCTCTCTTTTTCTTTCTTCCCTATCTTCCTACTATAATGAGCAGAGTGTGTGAAATCCCAGCTCCGACCTGTGCTTGTTTTCAGACAATACGACCAGACTTCTGGTTAGTAAATCCTGTGGGTCATGCTCTGAGCCCCTATCGTTCAGCAGTGGAGTTGTGTCCATCTCCCAGACCAGCAGATGTTGTACATCTGATCTCTGCAATAGGTACATGACTGCAGGTAAGGTTACAGAGCCTGATAATCCAATTCAAATCCAATTGATTAGTTTGATAACGAGTCTGTCCCATTCAATTATAATGCAACTGAGCAAAATTTACCCTCTTTCTCGAGGATGACTTGCTTCCACATCAAAAAGCCTGACAATGATCCAAACAATCCTCTCGCAACACTATCACATAAAACATGCCCGGGGCAGGTACAGCACGGGGTTAAATACAGAATAAAGCTCCTTCTGCACTGTCCCATCAAACACTCCCAGGGCAGGTACAGCACTGGGTTAGATACAGAGTAAAGCTCCCTCTACACTGTCCCATCAAACACTCCCAGGGCAGGTACCGCACAGATTAGATACAGGGGGAAACCTTCCTTTACACTGTCCAATCAACACCCCAGGGCAGGTGCAACAAAGTTTAGATACAGAGTAAATCTCCCTCCACACTGTCCCATCAAACACTCCCAGGGCAGGGACAGCACAGGTTAGATACAGAGTAAAGCTCTTACTACACTGTCCCATTAAATACTCCCAGGGTAGGTACAACAAGGATTTAATAGAGTAAAGCTCCCTATACACTTTCCCATCAAACACTCCCAGGGCCAGTACAGCACAGGCTAGATGCAGGGGAAAACCTTCCTCTACTCTGCCCCATCAAACACCCCCAGGGCAGGTACGAGGTTGAGATACAGAGTAAAGCTCCATCTACACTGTCCCAACAAATACTCGCAGGATAGAGACAGCACGGGTTAGATACAGAGTAAAGCTCCCACTATGATATTTCCTTTGGTTCGAGAACAAGGGGATGATCAGATAATTGGAGTTGTCAAGACTGAGATCGACAGATTGTTGCTGGGTAAGGTTATCAAGGGATATAGAATTAAATATAGAATTACAGAAATTAACAGCGCAGAAGGAGGCCATTTCGGCCCATCGTGTCCGCGCCGGCCGTCAATGGGCCGCATGGCGCTTGGTCAGCAGTCCTGAAGTTTACATATAAACCTACGAACAATGAACAATGGTGGAAAGGTAAAGAGCACCCAGCCCAACCAGTCCACCGCACACAACTGCAACACCCCTTACACTGAAATATTGTACACTCCACCCCAACCGGAGCCATCAGGCCATCAGGCCGATAAATCCCCAGGGCCTGATGGACTGCATCCCAGAGTACTTAAGGAGGTGGCCTTGGAAATAGCGGATGCATTGACAGTCATTTTCCAACATTCCATAGACTCGGGATCAGTTCCTATGGAGTGGAGGGTAGCCAATGTAACCCCACTTTTTAAAAAAGGAGAGAGAATTATAGACCGGTCAGCCTGACATCGGTAGTGGGTAAAATGATGGAATCAATTATTAAGGACGTCATAGCAGCGCATTTGGAAAGAGGTGACATGATAGGTCCAAGTCAACATGGATATGTGAAAGGGAAATCATGCTTGACAAATCTTCTGGAATTTTTTGAGGATGTTTCCAGTAAAGTGGACAAAGGAGAACCAGTTGATGTGGTGTATTTGGACTTTCAGAAGGCCTTCGACAAGGTCCCACACAAGAGATTAATGTGCAAAGTTAAAGCACATGGGATTGGGGGTAGTGTGCTGACGTGGATTGAGAACTGGTTGGCAGACAGAAAGCAAAGAGTAGGAGTAAATGGGTACTTTTCAGAATGGCAGGCAGTGACTAGTGGGGTACCGCAAGGTTCTGTGCTGGGGCCCCAGCTGTTTACATTGTACATTAATGATTAAGACGAGGGGATTAAATGTAGTATCTCCAAATTTGCGGATGACACTAAGTTGGGTGGCAGTGTGAGCTGCGAGGAGGATGCTATGAGGCTGCAGAGTGACTTGGACAGGTTAGGTGAGTGTGTAAATGCATGGCAGATGAAGTATAATGTGGATAAATGTGAGGTTATCCACTTTGGTGGTAAAAACAGAGAGACAGACTATTATCTGAATGGTGACAGATTAGGAAAAGGGGAGGTGCAACGAGACCTGGGTGTCATGGTACATCAGTCATTGAAGGTTGGCATTCAGGTACAGCAGGCGGTTAAGAAAGCAAATGGCATGTTGGCCTTCATAGCGAGGGGATTTGAGTACAGGGGCAGGGAGGTGTTACTACAGTTGTACAGGGCCTTGGTGAGGCCACACCTGGAGTATTGTGTACAGTTTTGGTCTCCTAACTTGAGGAAGGACATTCTTGCTATTGAGGGAGTGCAGCGAAGGTTCACCAGACTGATTCCCGGGATGGCGGGACTGACATATCAAGAAAGACTGGATTAACTGGGCTTGTATTCACTGGAGTTCAGAAGAATGAGAGGGGATCTCATAGAAACGTTTAAAATTCTGACAGTTTTAGACAGGTTAGATGCAGGAAGAATGTTCCCAATGTTGGGGAAGTCCAGAACCAGGGGTCACAGTCTAAGGATAAGGGGTAAGCCATTTAGGACCAAGATGAGGAGAAACTTCTTCACCCAGAGAGTGGTGAACCTGTGGAATTCTCTACCACAGGAAGTTGTTGAGGCCAATTCACTAAATATATTCAAAAAGGAGTTAGATGTAGTCCTTACTACTAGGGGGATCAAGGGTTATGGCGAGAAAGCAGGAATGGGGTACTGAAGTTGCATGTTCAGCCATGAAGGCATTGAATGGCGGTGCAGGCTCGAAGGGCCGAATGGCCTACTCCTGCACCTATTTTCTATGTTTCTATGTGATCTCCGGGGAGAGACAAAAACCAGGTCAAAACCCAGGCCAATTTGGGGGGAAAAAAATCTGGAGAAATTCATCTCCGACCCATCCAGACGGGTTAAAATGGAATAGATCAGCCGTGAATTAATTGAATGGCGGAACAGGCTCGAGGGGCTGAATGGCCTCCTCCTGTAGCTATGCAGACAATCAAAGGTCATGTTGCAGAATGCAGGCTGGTTTCTAACCAAGACAATGAACTAATTCAAAAATACCCAGCCCGTGTTTCTCCTTAAGGTGAAAAGAATCTCGCTTTCTGTTTTCCATTTCAGAGCCGCCGAACACCACCCAGAATGGAATGGAATGCAGAGGGTGTTTTAACAGCTCGTCCGCTTCCTGTAGTGATAATGAACAAACAGTGAAGTGCGTTGGGTCGGAGACCCGCTGCATAAATTTCACAGGCTATCAGCACTTAGGTACGTTGAATCTTCTGCCATGGTTGTGAGACTTAAGTAATTCCACGCACCTGAGGTGTCAGCTGTGGCAGTGTGTAGCCCCCTTGCCTCTGAGTCAGTCGGTCGTGGGTTTCCATTTTATTCCAGAGACTTGAGCCCCGCAATCCAGGCCAACACAACCAGTGCAATGCTGAGGGAGCGCTGCACTGTCGGAGGGGCGGTGCTGAGGGAGCGGCGCACTGTCGGAGGGGCAGTGCTGAGGGAGCGCCGCACTGTCGGAGGGGCAGTGCTGAGGGAGCGGCGCACTGTCGGAGGGGCAGTGCTGAGGGAGCGCTGCACTGTCGGAGGGGCAGTGCTGAGGGAGCGGCGCACTGTCGGAGGGGCAGTGCTGAGGTAGCGCTGCACTGTCGGAGGAGCAGTGCTGAGGGAGCGCTGCACTATCGGAGGGGCAGTACTGAGGGAGCGCCGCAGTGTCAGAGGGGCAGTGCTGAGGGAGCACTGCACTGTCGGAGGGGCAGTGCTGAGGGAGTCCTGTCTTTCGGGATGAGACATTAAACCGCGGCCCCGTCTGCCCTCTCAGGTGAACATAAAAGATCCCATGGCCAGTATTTGAAGAAGAGCATGGGAGTTCTCCCTGGTGTCCTGCGGCCAATATTTATCCCTCGACCAACATCATTAAAACCAGATTATCTTTAAAATGCACCTTCACCTGTTCCTGTGTTGTAAAATGCATTGTGATTGCAGCAAGTGCGATACACAGGTATATAGACCAGTCGAGCACTGTCATAGTGCTGTCCCGTTAAACCACCCATCGCGTAAAGTGAGCCAATGTCGCAGACACAAACTCACCCGTTCTAACCAACTGTTGCATCAAACCCCTGGATATCTAACCTGTCTGTGTTTAGTGCCGATCGGGCCCACGTTCTTCGCCAGGGGCTGCGCCTCGGAGGATGCATGCCGACACACCTTCGCCTTTCAGCATTTCAGTATCATGGTCATTGAGCTTCCCGAGTGTTGTGCGGGATACCTCTGCAACACCAGGATTGCCGACACACAAATCGGTAAGAGCGGAGCATGACAGTTCAACGCCATAACGTGAGAGAGAGAAAGGGAGTGAGAGATAAAGAAAGAGAGAAAGAAAGAAGCTAATGGAAGAAGGGAAGAAAGAGAGAGAAAGAAAGAAAGAAAGAAAGAAAGAAAGAAAGAAAGAAAGAAAGAAAGAAAGAAAGAACAAAAGGAAGGAAGGAAAGGAAGGAAGGAAAGGGAAAGAAAAAAAGATAGAAAGTAGAGAAAGAAAGAAATGAAGGATGAAAGAAAGAAAGAAAGAAAGAAAGAAAGAAAGAAAGAAAAAGAAAGAAAGAAAGAAAGAAAGAAAGAAAGAAAGAAAGAAAGAAAGAAAGAAAGAAAGAAAGAAAGAAAGAAAGAAAGAAAGAAAGAAAGAAAGAAAGAAAGAAAGAAAGAAAGAAAGAAAGAAAGAAAGATGGAAAGAAAGAAATAGATGAAAGAAATAATGTAGAAATTTAATGTTAAATCAACTGAAACATCAGTTTCCACTGGCAGGAAGGTCGGTAACCAGATCATTGACAATAGAACCAGAGGGGAGAGGAGGAGTATTTTTTTTTTAAACAGTGAGTTGTTGCAATCTGGAATGCAATGCCGGAAAGGGTGGTGGAAGCAGATTCAATGGGATCTTTCAAAAGGTGAATTGGATAAATACTTGAAGGGAAAATTTGTCAGGGCTATGGGGAAAGTGAGGGGTGGGGTGGAAGCAGGGGGGAGGAGAGTGAGACTAACTGAAAAGCTCTTTCAGTTCGTCGGCACAGGTACGATGGGCCGAATGGCCTCCTTCTATGCTGTAGATTTTCTGATTCTAACACGGCCTACAAATTTGCGTGACCTAGGCTTATGATTGGAAAAGTTCTATACCAGATGGTAAATGTACTGGATTGAATCTCAGGAAGATTATTAAGTCAGGAGCGTGGAATGTGTAGTCTTTGGTTTAATGATCTCTTCATTTCTCTTCTCTGCCTCTGGATTTGGTGAATTGGATTGACGCCAGTGACCAGCAAGATCGTTTGCAAGGGTAGGATTCACATCCCATGTTATTCCAGAATAAATACACCAAAAGACCAACGCCTGCAATCTGTGGACCTGTAACAGCTCTCGTCCTGTTCCTATACATGAGGCAAGGGGTTGTATGTCCTCCAGTTCCTATAACAGGTTCGATGGGCTGAACAGACTCCTCCTATTCCTCTCTAACAGGCTTGAGGAGCTAAATGGCCTCCTCCTGTTCCTCTGCAAGAAGCCCTAGAAGCTGAACGGCCTCCTTCTAAAAATGTAAGAATTAGGAGCAGGAGTAGGCCATACTGCCCCTCGAGCCAGCTCCGCTATTTGATAAACTCATGGGACGATCTTCAACCTCGACTCCACCTTCCCACCCAATTCCCACCCTCGATTCCTCATGAGTCCAAAAATCTATCTGTCTCAGCTTTTAATATACTCAATGACTTAAGTCGACTCCGAAATTACAGTCAATTACATCGGTATGAGGGGTGAGCTGGCTAAGGTAAACTGGGAAATTAGATTAAAAGGTATCATGATAGTTAAGCAGTGGCAAACATTTAAAGAAATATTTCAAAATTTTCAGCCAATATATATTCCATTGACAAATAAAAATTCCGCGGGAAAAGTAATCCATCTGTGGCTAACTAAAGAAGTTAAGGATAGTATTAAATTAAACGAAGAGGCTTATAATGGTGCAAAGAATAGTATTAGTAAGCCTGATTGGGAGAGCTTCGGAAACCAGCAAAGGATGACCAAAAAATAGATAAAAAGGGCGAAAATAGAATATGAGAGTAAACTTGCAAGATATATAAAAACAGAGTGTAAAAAGTTCTGCAAGTGTGTAAAAAGGAAGAGAGTAGCAAAAGGAAACATTGGTCCCTTAGAGGCTGAGACAGGAGAAATTATTATGGGGAATAAGGAAATTGCAGAGACTTTAAACAAATATTTTGCATCTATCTTCACAGTAGAAGACACAAAAAGCATACCAAAAATAGTGACGAACCAAGGGATTAATAAGAGTGAGGGACTTAAAGTAATTAATATTAGTAGAGAAACTAATGGGACTAAAAGCGGACAAATCCCAATTGATTGTGATCTTCCAAAATTCCCTAGATTCTAGAATGGTCCCAGTGGATTGGAAGGTAGCAAATATAGTCCCGCTATTCAAGAAAAGAGGGAGAGAGGAAACAGGGAACTGCATGCCAGTTAGCCTGACATCAATAGTCGAGAAAATTCTGGAATCCATTATTAAGGAAGTGGTAACGGGGCACCGAGAAAATCATAATATGATTAGGCAGAATCAAAATGGTTTTATTCAATCCTGAGGGGGGATTGACAGGGGAGATGCTGAGAGGTTGTTTACCCTGGCTGTAGAGTCTAGAACAATGGGGCATAGTCTCAGGAAAAGGTGAAAAGACTGAGATGAGGAGGAAATTCTTCACTCAGGGATGGTGAATCTTTGGAATTCTCGACCCAAAGGCTGCAGATGCTGAATTGTTGAGTATAACAACATTATTAGAATTCTTTGAGGATGTAACTAGCAGGTTAGATAAAGAGAAAGTAGTGGACATAGTATATTTAGATTTCCAAAAGGTATTCAATAAGGTGCCACATAAAAGGCTGTTATGCAAGATAAGGGCTCATGGGATTGGGGGCAATGTATTAGCAGAGATAAAAGATTGGTTAACGGACAGAAAACAGAGAGTAGGGATAAAGGGGTCATTTTCAGATTGGCAGGCTGTTACTAGTGGGGTGCCACAAGGATCAGTGCTTGGGCCTCAACCATTTACAATCAATGTTCTTAACTTAGATGAAGGGACCGAGTGCAATGTATCCACGTTTGCTGATGATACAAAGCTAGGTGGGAAAGTAAGCTGTGAGGAGGACGCAAAGATCCTGCAAAAGGATCTAGACAGGGCAAGAAGCTAGCAGATGGAGTACAATGTGGGGAAATGTGAGGTTATTCACTGTGGTAGAAAAACAGAATATTCTGAAAATGTTGAGGAATTATTAAATATTGGTGTTCAGAGAGATTTAGGTGTCAACATACAAGAAATGCCGTGAATTAGCATGCAGGTACAGCAAGCAATTAGGAAGGCAAATGGCATGTTGGCCTTTATTGCAAGGGGGTTGGAGTACAAGAGTAAGGATGTCTTGCTATAATTGTACAGGGCCTGTGCAGTTTTGGTCTCCCTATATGAGGAAGATACAATAAAGGTTCACTACATTGATCTCTGGGAGGGGGGGGATGTCCTATGAGGACAGATTGAGTAGATTGGGCCTATTCTCCCTGGAGTTTAGAAGAATGAGAGGTGATCTAATTGAAACATATAAGACCCTGAGGGGGGACTGACAGGTCAGATGCTGAGAGGTTATTTCCCCTGGCTGTAGAGTCTAGAACAATGGGGCATAGTCTCAGGAAAAGGGCCATTTAAGACTGAGATGAGGAGGAAGTTCTTCACTTTGGGGGATTGTGAATCTTTGGAATTCTCTACCCAAAGGCTGTAGATGCTGAATCATTGAGTATATTTGGTGAATCAAGAGATATGGAGATCAGACGGGAAAGTGGAATTGAGGTAGATCAGCTGTGAACTTATTGAATGGTAGAGTAGCCTCGAGGAGCTGAATGGCCACTTCCTGTTCCTATGTAACAGGCCCGAGGGGCTGAACAGCCTCCTCCTGTTCCTATAAACAGGCTCAACGGGGCTGAACGGCCTCCTCCTGTTTGTAACAGGCTTGAGGGGCTGAATAGTCTCCTCCTGTTCCTATGTAAGAGGCTCGAGGGGCTGAACAGTCTACTCTTCTACTAGTATAACAGGCTGAACGGCTTCCTCCTGTTCCTATGTAATAGGCCCAACGGGGCTGAACGGCCTCCTCCCGTTTGTAACAGGCTTGAGGGGCTGAATGGTCTCCTTCTGTTCCTATGTAACAGGCTCGAGGGGCTGAACAGTCTACTCTTGTACCAGTGTAACAGGCTCGAGGGGCTGAACGGTCTCCTCCTGTTCCTATGTAAGAGACCCAAGGGGTTGAATGGGCCTCCTCCTGTTCCTGTGTAACAGGCTCGAGGGGCTGAACGGCCTCCTCCTGTTCCTATGTAAGAGACCCAAGGGGTTGAATGGGCCTCCTCCTGTTCCTGTGTAACAGGCTCGAGGGGCTGAACAGCCTCCTCCTGTTCCTGTGTAACAGGCTAGAGGGGCTGAACAGCCTCCTCCTGTTCCTGTGTAACAGGCTCAAGGGGATAAACGGCCTCCTCCTGTTCCTGTGTAACAGGCCCGAGGGGCTGAATGGTCTCCTGTTCCTATGTTCCTGCTTAAAAGGGAATGGATCAGATTGCAGAGAGGACAGTGCGTGGCCTACATTGAGCTCAGCACTGCAGAATGGGGCAGCCCAGCTCTGGTCAGTATTATTGCTTTTTAATCGCCATTCTTATTTCTCCTGCAGAAAACGCTAGATGTATCTTTGGAATAGTAATTGGAGTCCTAGGTGGAGTCCTGATATTGTTGAATATATATTGGTTTTTCTGCCAAAGGAAAAGTGGTCAGTATGACGGACTTCAACTTGCAATCATGAAATTATACAGCTCAGAATGAGGCCACTTGTCCCATCATGCCTGTGCCGGCCCTTTTAAAAGAGTATATCCAATTAGTCCCTCTCCCACCCTCCCCCGCCCCCCGATCTGCAAATTTATCCATTTCAAGAACATATAAAATTACCTGTTCTCCAAGTGTAGTCTGACCAGGACTCCCTATCTCTGTAACCTCCTCCAGCCCCTCCAAGATCTTGACGCTCCTCCAATTCTGGCAATTTGCAAATTCCCCGATTTCCATCCGACCACCACTGGCAGGCCGTGCCTTTAGCTGCCTGCGCACCGAGTTCTGGAATTCCCTCCCGAAACCTCTCCGCCACTCTCTCCTCCTTTAAGAGGCTCCTTCAAACTTACCTCTTCGACCAAGCTTTAGGACACCTGTCCTAATATCTCCTTATGTGGTTCAGTGTCAAATTTCTGTCCTCATCCTGTTCCTATGTAAAAGGCTCGAGAGGCTGAATGAACATAAGAACATAAGAATTAGGAACAGGAGTAGGCCATCTAGCCCCTCGAGCCTGCTCCGCCATTCAACAAGATCATGGCTGATCTGGCCGTGGACTCAGCTCCACTTACCCGCCCGCTCCCCGTAACCCTTAATTCCCTTATTGGTTAAAAATCTATCTATCTGTGACTTGAATACATTCAATGAGCTAGCCTCAACTGCTTCCTTGGGCAGAGAATTCCACAGATTCCCAACCCTCTGGGAGAAGAAATTCCTTCTCAACTCGGTTTTAAATTGGCTCCGCCGTATTTTGAGGCTGTGCCCCCTAGTTCTAGTCTCCCCGACCAGTGGAAACAACCTCTCTGCCTCTATCTTGTCTATCTCTTTCATTATTTTAAATGTTTCTATAAGATCACCCCTCATCCTTCTGAACTCCAACGAGTAAAGACCCAGTCTACTCAATCTATCATCATAAGGTAACCCCCTCATCTCCGGAATCAGCCTAGTGAATCGTCTCTGTACCCCCTCCAAAGCCAGTATATCCTTCCTTAAGTAAGGTGACCAAAACTGCACGCAGTACTCCAGGTGCGGCCTCGCCAATACCATGTACAGTTTCAGCAGGACCTCCCTGCTTTTGTACTCCATCCCTCTCGCAATGAAGGCCAACATTCCATTCGCCTTCCTGATTACCTGCTGCACCTGCAAACTAACTTTTTGGGATTCATGCACAAGGATCTCAAAAGAGTTTCACTCAAAAGAGTTTCATGCACAAGGACATCATCACGCCCGGCAACCAAATTTTAATTTGATTTTACGTTTTAAAGTTTAATTTGTTTTAATTGCCGGTGTTTTTAGTGTCCCCTTCCCTTTTAGAGGGGGCACCGGAAAAATTGTGATTTTAGTGCCCAAAAAAAAACCAAAATAAAGAAAAACACAAAAAAAAAAACTAAAAAAAGGAAAAAAAGGGCCTTGTAAATGTCTGGTGTGTCACCCAGGTCGGGTGGCACAGTTTAATGTTTATGTTTTGCAGGTAGACTCTAAAAGAGTTTCATGCACAAGGAGTGCCAAAAAAAAAAACACACAAAAAAAAAAGGAAAAAAAAGGGCCTTGTAAATGTCTGGTGTGTCACCCAGGTAGGGTGGCACGGTTTAATGTCTTTTGTTTTTACAGATAAACTCCAAAAAGAGTT
Organism: Pristiophorus japonicus; assembly: GCF_044704955.1. Lineage (NCBI taxonomy): Eukaryota > Metazoa > Chordata > Chondrichthyes > Pristiophoridae > Pristiophorus > Pristiophorus japonicus. The sequence goes on along the minus strand of NC_092007.1, from coordinate 6,646,936 downwards.
TCATGCACAAGGACCCCCAGGTCCCTCTGCACCTCAGCATGTTGTAATTTCTCCCCATTCAAATAATATTCCCTTTTACTGTTTTTTTTTCCCAAGGTGGATGACCTCACATTTTCCGACATTGTATTCCATCTGCCAAACCTTAGCCCATTCGCTTAACTGATCTAAATCTCTTTGCAGCCTCTCTGTGTCCTCTACACAACCCGCTTTCCCACTAATCTTTGTGTCATCTGCAAATTTTGTTACACTACACTCTGTCCCCTCTTCCAGGTCATCTATGTATATTGTAAACAGTTGTGGTCCCAGCACCGATCCCTGTGGCACACCACTAACCACCGATTTCCAACCCGAAAAGGACCCATTTATCCCGACTCTCTGCTTTCTGTTAGCCAGCCAATTCTCGATCCATGCTAATACATTTCCTCTGACTCCGCGTACCTTTATCTTCTGCAGTAACCTTTTGTGTGGCACCTTATCGAATGCCTTTTGGAAATCTAAATACACCACATCCATCGGTACACCTCTATCCACCATGCTCGTTATATCCTCAAAGAATTCCAGTAAATTAGTTAAACATGATTTCCCCTTCATGAATCCATGTTGTGTCTGCTTGATTGCACTATTCCTATCTCGATGTCCCGCTATTTCTTCCTTAATGATAGCTTCAAGCATTTTCCCCACTACAGATGTTAAACTCACCGGCCTATTGAGCCCCCTGGGCTCCCCCTGTTCCTACGTAATGTGTTGGATTGAATCCCAGGAAGATTATTAAATTAGGAGCATGCAATGTCTAGTCTTTGGTTTAATGATCTCTTCATTTCTCCTCTCATCCCTGGATTTGCTGAATCAGGAGCCATATCGACAAGCCCAGAGATGCTAGCGACTAGTAGTGGAAGGCTGGCCATTAGCGACGGTAGGAATTCACCTCTCGTGTATTACCCAGAACATATACACCAAACGGCCAACGACTGCAATCTGTGGACCTGTAATAGGCCGCCTCCTGTTTCTAAACAGGCTCAAGGGACTGAATGGGCCTCCTCCTGTTCCTGTGTAACAGGCTCGAGTGGCTGAATGGCCTCCTCCTGTTCCTATGATGCAGGCTCGTGGGGCTGAATAGCCGCCTCCTGTTCCTATGTAATGTGTTGAATCCCAGGAAGATTATTATGTCAGGAACATGGAATGTATAGATTTTGGTTTAACGATCTCTTCATTTCTCCTCCCTTCCCCTGGATTTGGTGAATCAGGAGCCACATCAAAAGACCCAGTGACGCCATCAACTTCTAGCAGATGGCTGCACGAAAGCGATGGTAGGAATTAAAATCTCATGTTATTCCCAGAACAAATACACCAAACGCCCAACGACTACGATCTGTGAACCTGTAAGAGGCCTCCTCCTGTTCCTATATAGAGCAGGTTCGAGGTGCTGAATGCCCTTCTCCTGTTCCTATACAAGCGGCTCGAGGGCTGAACGGGCTTCTCCTTTTTAACAGGAGCGAGGGGCAACATATCCACCTCCTGTTCCGATAACAGGTCCGATGGGCTGAACAGACTCCTCCTGTTCCTATGTAACAGGCTCAAGGGGCCTCCTCCTGTTCCTGTGTAACAGGCTCAAGGGGCTGAATGGGCCTCCTGTTCTTGTGTAACAGGCTCGATGGGCAGTATGTCCTCCTCCTGTTCCAATAACAGGGCTGATGGGCTGAATGGGCCCCATCCTGTTCCTATGTAACAGGCTCGAGGGCTGAACGGGCCTATGTAACAGACTCGATGGGCAGTATGTCCTCCTCCTGTTCCAATAACAGGGCTGATGGGCTGAACGGGCCACCTTCAGTTCCTGTGTAACAGGCTCGAGGGGCTGAATGGGCTCCTCCTGTTGCTATGTAACGTGTTAGATTGAATCCATGGAAGATTATTAAGTCAGGAGATTGACTGTCTAGTCTTTGGTTTAATGATCTCTTCATTTCTCCTCTCTTCCCCTGGATTTGGTGACTCAGGAGCATCGAGGTACCCGGTGACGGCAGAGACTGGTGACAGATGGCTGATCGATAGCGAAGGTAGGAATTCACATCTTGTATTATTCCCCATCCAAATAAACCAAATGCCCAACAAATGTGATCTGTGGACCTGCTACAGGCCTCCTCCTGTTCTTATACAGGATGGACCTCCTGTTCCTATCTAAAGCAGGTTTGAGGTGCTGAATGACCCTTCTCTTACTATACAAGTGGCTCGAGGGGCTGAATGGGCTCCTCCTGATCCATTTTAACAGGGGTGAAGGGCTGTATAACCTCCTACTGTTCCTGTAAAGGTCCGATGGGCTGTATGGCCTCCTGTTCTTCTGTTACAGGCGTGAGGGGCTGAATGGGCCTCCTATGTAATGTGTTGGATTGAATCCCAGGAAGATTATTAAGTCAGGATTGTGGAATGTGTAGTCTTTGGTTTAATGATCTCTTCATTTCTCCTCTCCTCCCCTGGATTTTGTGAATCAGGAATCATATCAATGAGCCGAGAGACGCCAGCGACTAAGACTGGAAGGCTGGCCGATAGCAAGGGTAGGAATTCACCTCTCATGTATTTCCCAGAACAAATATACCAAACGCCCAATGACTAGGATCTGTGGACCTGTAGCAGGCCTCCTCCTGTTTCTACATAACAGGCTCAAGGGGCTGAATGGGCCTCTCCTGTTCCTGTGTAACAGGCTCAAGGGGCTGAATGGCCCTCCTTCTGTTTCTACATAACAGGCTCAAGGGGCTGAATGGGCCTCTCCTGTTCCTGTGTAACAGGCTCAAGGGGCTGAATGGGCCTCTCCTGTTCCTGTGTAACAGGCTCAAGGGGCTGAATGGGCCTCTCCTGTTCCTGTGTAACAGGCTCAAGGGGCTGAATGGGCCTCTCCTGTTCCTGTGTAACAGGCTCAAGGGGCTGAATGGGCCTCTCCTGTTCCTGTGTAACAGGCTCGAGGGGCTTAATGGGCCTCCTCCTGTTCCCATGTAACATGTTGGATTGAATCCCAGGAAGATTATTAAGTCAGGAGCATGCAATGTCTAGTTTTTGGTTTTATCATCTCTTCATTTCTCCTCTCATCCCTGGATTTGCTGAATCAGGAGCCATATCGACAAGCCCAGAGACGCTAGCGACTAGTAGTGGAAGGCTGGCCATTAGCGACGGTAGGAATTCACCTCTGGTGTATTTCCCAGAATATATACACCAAACGGCCAACGACTGCAATCTGCGGACCTGTAATAGGCCGCCTCCTCTTCCTACACAAGCAGCTCGAAGGGGTGAATGGGCCCTTCATGTTCCTTTTTAACATGGACGAGGGGCTGTATGGCCTCCTACTGTTTCTTTAACAGGTCCGATTGGCTGAACAGACTCCTCCTGTTCCTCTGTAACAGGCTTGAGGGTCTGATAGGAACAGGATGGGACCCATTGTACCGGGCATGAGGGGAAAATTGCCACCTACTGTTCCTATGCAACAGGACTGAGAGGCTGAATGGCCATCACCTCTTATTTAGCAGGTTCGAGTGACTGAACGCCTTCCTCCTATTCCTGTGTAACAGGTTTGAGAAGCTGAATGGGCTCCTCCTGTTGCTATGCAATAGGCTCGAGGGCTGAATGGCCTCCTCCTGTTCCTATGATGCAGTCTTGAGGGGCTGAATGGCCTCTTCCTGTTCCTGTGTAACTGGCTCGAGGGGCTGCCAGTGCCCTGCATCTGTTTAAATTTACAAATCATGGAATGGTCACAGCACAGAAGGCGGCCATTCAGCTCATCAAGCCCATGCTAGCTCTCTGAAAGAGCACTTCAACAAGTCCCACTCCCCCACCCTTTCCCCATAGTCCTGCAAAAAAATTTCCTTCAGGTACTTAACAATTCTCTTTTGAAAGCCACGATTTAATCTGCCTCCACCGCCCTTTCAGGCAGCACATTCCAGATCCTAACTGTGTAAACCTAATTTTTCCTCGTGTCACCTCTGGATTGTCTGCCAATCACCTTAAAAGTCCTCTGGTTCTCAACCCTTCCACCAATGGGAACAGTTTTGCTGTATCGACTCTGTCTGAATCCCTCATGATTTTGAACATCTCGATCAAATCTCCTCTGATCCTTCTCTGCACTAAGGAGAACAACCCCAGCTTCTCCAGACCATCCACTAAAGTCCCCTCATCCCTGGAATTATTCTCATAAATCTCCTCTGCAACTTCTCTAAGGCCTTCACATCTTTCTCAAAGTGCGATGCCCAGAATCGGACTCATTACTCCAGTTGGGGCCGAACCTGCGTTTTACTGGTTGGGAGGACATCTGCTGCGCAGTTCGCAATTTCCATCATCATCATAGGCAGTCCCTCGGAATCGAGGAAGACTTGCTTCCTCTCTAAAAGTGAGTCCTTAGGTGGCTGAACAGTCCAATATGAGAACCACAGTCCCTGTCACAGGTGGGACAGATAGTCGTTGAGAGAAAGGGAGGGTGGGACTGGTTTGTTGCACACTCTTTCTGCTGCCTGCGCTTGATTTCTGCACGCTCTCGGTGATGAGACTTGAGGTGCTCAGCGCCCTCCCGGATGCACTTTCTCCACTTAGGGCGGTCTTTGGCCAGGGACTCCCAGGTGTCGGTGGGGATGTTGCACTTTATCAGGGAGGCTTTGAGGGAGTCCTTGTAATGTTTCCTCTGCCCATCTTTGGCTTGCTTACCGTGAAGGAGTTCAGAGTAGAGCGCTTGCTTTGGGAGCCTCGTGTCTGACATGCGAACAATGTGGCCTGCCCAGCGGAGCTGATCAAGTGTGGTCAGTGCTTCAATGCTGGGGATGTTGGCCTGGTCGAGGACACTAACGTTGGTGCGTCTGTCCTCCCAGGGGATTTGTAGGATCTTGGAGACATCGTTGGTGGTATTTCTCCAGCGACTTGAGGTGTCTTCTGTATATGGTCCAAGTCTCTGAGCCGTACAGGAGGGCGGGTATTACTACAGTCCTGCTGACCATGAGCTTGTTGGTGGATATGAGGGCCTGGTCTTTTGATCAGTGGCCGAAGGTTGCGCTGGCGCACTGGAGGCGATGTTGAATCTCGTCGTCAATGTCTGCTCTTGTTGATAAGAGGCTCCTGCGTATGGGAAATGGTCTATGTTGTCTAGGGCCGCGCCTTGGATCTTGATGACTGGGGGAGGGGGCACGGGAGAGTGCTGTACGGCGAGGACAGGCTGGTGGAGGACCTTTGTCTTGCGGATATTTAGCGTAAGGCCTATGCTTTTATACGCCTCAGTAAATACGATGACTATGACTTGGAGTTCAGCCTCTGTATGTGCGCAGACGCAGGTATCGCTCGTAGAGTAGCTGTTGACGGTTTCAGTTAATCGCAGCTTGCACTATTTGTTTTACGAGAACAGCAGGTAAAAGTTTGCTGTTCATTCTGGATCGAAAAGTGGTTCCACTTATTCACGGTTGTTTGCTTTTCATCCTCAGATGTGGTCACCGATGGAAATCATGACAATAGATTGATAACTGTATCTTCATCATAATCGGGTACTTTAGCCGGAAGGAGCAGTCCCAACACCTGAGTAATTTTGTCTGTTCCTGTTATTGGTAATTTTTTCAGTTGTTTTTGGACAGCTGCCGAATAAACATTTCTGACAATACAGAGCCTCTGAAGTGTCGCCTTGTCCAAATCTCCACTGGTGGAAATAAACTTTAGCTTTTAACGCCACGCTTGCTCTCAAGTCCTCCCCAGCCTCGCCTTGTCCACGGCTCCCGGCCTCATCCCCCGCTCCCGAGTCCTGGCCCACCAAGAAGTGAGTTCTCATGAGAAATCGCAAATCGGCATGACACCGCGACAGTTGGCAAATGTTCCACAGACAAAATGCCCCGAGACAAATTTGCAGACTGCACGACTGTAAGTCAAGTTGATTTTTAAAAATCCATTCCTGGGATGTGGGCATTGCTGGTTATTTCGGCATTTACTTCCCATCTCTCACTGACATGGAGATGGTGGTGGTGAATACATGTGTCAGGTGTTCCATCAAAGTTAATCCGAACATCTCGGGGTCATTATCCAACTAGGATATGCTAATACTAGACATTAGTCGGGACAATGGGGGCATCGGATGACACAGACACCTCTGGGACATCCCACGTGAGGTGTTAATAGCAGATTGGCCAGAATATAAGGCAGCAAACGGGATATTTTCCTTTATTAACCGAGGCGTAGAATATAAGAGCAGGGAGGTTATGCTTGAACTGTACAAAACACTAATTTGGCCACAAGTAGATTACTGTATACAGTTCTGGTCACCACATTACAGGAAATATATGATTGCACGAGAGAGTGTACAGGAGGAGAGTTATAAGGATGTTGCCAGGACTGGAAAATTTATAGCAATGAGGAAAGATTGGATAGGCTGGGGTTGTTTTCTTTGGAACAGAGGAGGCTGAGGGGAGACTTGATTGAGGTGTATAAAATTATAATTGGCCTAGATAGAGTGGATAGCCTTAGCAGAGAGGTCAATAACCAGAGGGCATAGATATAAAGTAATTGGTAAACGTTTAGAGGTGGGTTTATTCACCCAGAGGGTGATGGGGGTCTGGAACTCACTGCCTGAAAGGGTGGTAGAGGCAGAAACCCTCCTCACATTTAAAAAGTACTTGGCTATGCACTTGAAGGGTGTAACATAGTGGGCTACCACCGAGGGCTCATTTTTCCCCAGTGATTTGCGCCATTTTTTTGGCGCACGCCGCTTTTCTTGGCCTAAATTAAAAAATCCAAGCTTCCCCAGTCTTTGTGTGCCAGCGTAACTCAGTTAGTTACGATTTTTTTTAGGTTAGTTTTTGTTTGCCTCACGGGGGCGTAATCTGCGACATTCCCTTCCTCATGTGTACCGACATTGTCCGGGAACATGAGAGAGGGAATGGTTCAGTCAGCGGAAACAGTGTTCCCATTTCTCGTGAGAGTGCGGTTACTTCTCCCGACAGCCCCGATGCCTCATCACCCACTCCACTGATGGTGTCCAGGAGTTTTCGGGTAAGGTCAATGCTCTCCACACTCATTGCCATCATCTGAGCCATCATCGCTTAGATCCTGCACCTCAGGAGATCGCTGTCGAGCTCTCCTTCCCCTCTTCACCCTGGGTGTGCCTCGCTACACCCCACTGGGACCCGCAGCCTCGGACGGTGGGGCCCTGGGTGTGCCTCGCTACACCCCACTGGGACCCGCAGCCTTGGACGGTGGGGCCCTGGGTGTGCCTCGCTACACTCCACTGGGACCCGCAGCCTCGGACGGTGGGGCCCTGGGTGTGCCTCGCTACACCCCACTGGGACCCGCAGCCTCGAACGGTGGGGCCCTGGGTGTGCCTCGCTACACTCCACTGGGACTCGCAGCCTCGGACGGTGGGGCCCTGGGTGTGCCTCGCTACACCCCACTGGGACCCGCAGCCTCGGACGGTGGAGCCCTGGGTGTGCCTTGCTGCACCCCACTGGGACCCGCAGCCTCGGACGGTGGGGCCCTGGGTGTGCCTCGCTGCACCCCACTGGGTCCCGCAGCCTCGGACGGTGGGGCCCTGGGTGTGCCTTGCTGCACCCCACTGGGACCCGCAGCCTCGGACAGTGGGGCCCTGGGTGTGCCTCGCTGCACCCCACTGGGACCCGCAGCCTCGGACGGTGGGGTCCTGGGTGTGCCTCGCTACACCCCACTAGAATCCCCAGCCTCGGACAGTGGGGCCCTGGGTGTGCCTCGCTACACCCCACTAGAATCCCCAGCCTCGGACGGTGGGGCCCTGGGTGTCCCTCGCTGCACCCCACTGGGACCCGCAGCCTCGGACGGTGGGGCCCTGGGTGTGCCTCGCTGCACCCCACTAGAATCCCCAGCCTCGAACGGTGGGAAACCATGGAATGTCCCACCAACACTCATTCCACTCAGGAAGGAGCTGGTCATTTCGCATAATCCTAACAATTAAAATAACTCAGATTAAATTCTCTACTTAACATAATGGGCAGCACCTGCACCTCCTCCAGAATGAGTACAACAGTGGGGGATTCATCCATCTCCTCTCCCTCCCCCCATTGGATTAGAAGAATATTAATTATGGTGGCAGGGCAGCAGGAGCCGCTGTGGTCGTGGACACCAAGCGCGCCTAAGTTGGGGCTGGCCCCGCCATCGGCAAAGATAGACTCGCCATGTCAGGGTCCCTTCATGGGCTACACCCACCACAATGTCACAGGCCTAATGGTCTTAATGGCCTCCTTGATTGAGCAGAGGGAGCTCTTAATGAGGCACACCTCTCCCCTGGGGAGGGGCATTTTCTCTGCTCAGCAATTTTAATTGAGGGAAGGAAAGTAAAGAGGTGCCTCTCAGAGAGAGAGAAGGCAAGACAGAGACAGAGACAGAGAGTGAAGCTGTGATGGCAGGATCACCACTCTCAGTGTTGTTGGATTCGAAGATGTTCTCCTCTTCAGGCACGTCCGCATCTGAATAATCTTCTGCATCATCAGGGTTGGCCTCAAGTTCTGCAAAATACAACAGAACAGACAAATGGTTAGCAGCAGAGGAGGGGGCAGGTTGGGTGGCATGAGTAGGCTCACTCAGCGCAAGCAGCAGGCTGATTTGAAGGACATTGCATCAACCCAAGCGTAGCTGATGAACCAAAGCATAGCTAGCCCGCGCAGTACTTAACATTTAGCAAAGCCAGACTGTGGAATTTGCAGGACTTACCCTCTCCCTCGAGTGTGGACCCAACTTGTGCAGTGGAGGTTGCTTTCTTCCAGGCAGGACCTATCAAAGCAGCATCCCTCTCTTCCAAAGGTGTCAGTGGCTACAGATTTGCCGGGCCTCCTCCTGTTCAAAATTCTTTCTCGTTTCTTGTGTGCCACCTTCCTCTGCAAAGATGAAAATATAACTTATGAGAGGGTGTCTTTCAGCTGGTCACATTTACAATTGCAATTACATTGAATAAATGAAAATATTACTTACACTAACTACTTGACCAAGGTCCAGCCACTTCTTTTTGCACTGGCCTCCAGACCTCGGGGTGGTCACCATTGTACAGTAATCTTGTGCAAGTTGGTTCAAGTGTTTCTTCATTTCTTTTGGTGGAACTTTTATGCGACCTCTGCTGGTATCCAGCTCGTGCCACCTGCCCTCAATCACAGTAACTAGTGCCTCCACTTCATCCTGTAAGAAACTCTTGGTCCCGTTGCATATTGCAGCACCCATTTTTTCAATGAGAATTAAAATTCTCACACACAACTGGCTCTTTAAAAATAGCCGAATGCAGACCGGGAGCTGCACTGGGCATACGAGCCCATGCACAGAAGGGGAGCATCGTTTTTTCGGCGCAGACATTAGGCTCCACCGCCCCCAAAGCTACAGCGTGGCACAAATTTCAAAAAATAGAACAGGGAAACTTGCTACTTTTTTTCTTGGAGTAGTGGGGGCCAAGAAAAACGGGGGAAACTCTGGCAATACGCCAAAAAACAGCACCGGGGAAAATTGAGCCCCAAGAGCTGGAAAGTGGGATGAGGCTGGATAGTTATTTTTTGGCTAGCACAGGCAAGCTGGCCTCCTTCTGTGCCATAAATTTCTATGATTCTATCAGAAGCTAACACATTAGCAACTATTAGCAATGTCAGCATTAACTATGTGGGATTGTCCAGGTATCTACCGTTGCTTGTAAATTCAGACAGGGAAGATCAGGTTACATTGATTAGCAATTGATATTTCAAGTTGGCAATTATGTCACGGTTGTGTTAATTTGCAACACCGAAAGATGTGATTGCGCCCCCTTGATGACAAGTTTTGATTGCTGATTGGTCCCCTTGGAGGATAAGACACAACCAGCAGTTTTTCTTTGCAAAGTGTAATTCGAGCCATTCTGATTGCTGACTCCAAACAGAAGAGCTCACTTGGAACAGACAGGGCTCACTTTCATGGGTTAAAACCTTCTCACACCCTCAAAAGAAGTTCCTGCACCCATCCCCCATGTTCCTGACCACCTCCACCTCCCCCAACCCAGATGACTGACATTCTTCCCCTGGCCAAGCTCCTGACCTACTCCCCCCAGCCCAAGCGCCTGGTCCGGGCCCCTCCCCCCAGCCCAAGAGCCTGGTCCGGGCCCCGCCCCCCCCAGCCCAAGCGCCTGGTCCGGGCCCCGCCCCCCCAGCCCAAGCGCCTGGTCCGGGCCCCGCCCCCCCCCAGCCCAAGCGCCTGGTCCGGGCCCCCACCCCCCCAGCCCAAGCGCCTGGTCCGGGCCCAGCCCAAGCACCTGGTCCGGGCCCCGCCCAAGCGCCTGGTCCGGGCCCCGCCACCCCAGCCCAAGCGCCTGGTCCGGGCCCCGCACCCCCAGCCCAAGCGCCTGGTCCGGGCCCCGCCCCCCCAGCCCAAGCGCCTGGTCCGGGCCCAGCCCAAGCGCCTGGTCCGGGCCCCGCCCCCCCAGCCCAAGCGCCTGGTCCGGGCCCAGCCCAAGCGCCTGGTCCGGGCCCCGCCCCCCCCAGCCCAAGCGCCTGGTCCGGGCCCCGCCCCCCCAGCCCAAGCGCCTGGTCCGGGCCCCTCCCCCCAGCCCAAGCGCCTGGTCCGGGCCCCTCCCCCCCTCCCCCCCCCAACCCCGTCATGGATGGGGCAATGTGTGCTGGTCACGGATTGTTAACGGGCTTTTTGGGTATGAAGTGAATAGTGACAGTGTTGTGACTTCTGGATTTCATCCATTCAAATGATATCACTTGCCACATTCATCAAGCTTTCTGAGAAATCAACCAAGTGTAGGGGCGAGAGAGGGAGAACATGGTGCAGGTGTGTAAAGGGGTTAGAAGAACGCGATTCATCTTAACATCTGGATCACGTTCTCAATCTGAACTCCCTCCCCCCCCCCACCCCCCAATCCCTTTTTAGGCCTGGATCATGTTCTTCTGCCATCCCTACTGTGCTCTCCCTGAGGAAGAGAGTGTTCGAAGATCAGACCCTCAAATCTGGCACCAAGCTTATGGTGTTCCAGGGCTGTAGTGATACCTGTCCTGTATGGCTCAGAGACACGGACCATATACAGTAGACACCTCAAATCGCTGTAGAAATACCACCAACGCCGTCTCCTCAAGATCCTGCAAATCCCCTGGGGAGGACAGATGCACCAACCTCAGTGTTCTCGCTCAACATCCAACATCCCCAGCATCGAAGCACTGACCACACTCAACCAGCTCCGTTAGGCGGGCCACATCGTCCACATGCCCGACTCAAGACTTTAATCTACATACAGATTGGGCTAAACAAACTGGTAGCAATAATGTGGAGGAGGATTTCCTGGAGTGTATAAGGGATGATTTTCTAGACCAATATGTCAAGGAACCAACAAGAGAGCTGGCCATCCTAGACTGGGTGTTGTGTAATGAGAGAGGATTAATTAGCAATCTTGTTGTGCGAGGCCCCTTGGGGAAGAGTGGCCATAATATGGTAGAATTCTTCATTAAGATGGAGAGTGACACAGTTAATTCAGAGACTAGAGTCCTGAACGTAAAGAAAGGTAACTTCGACAGTATGAGAAGTGAATTGGCTAGGATAGATTGGCGAATGATACTTAAAGGGTTAACGGTGGCTAGGCAATGGCAGACATTTAAAGATCATGTGGATGAACTTTAACAATTGCACATCCCTGTCTGGCGTAAAAATAAAACGGAAGCTGGCTCAATCGTGGCTTACAAAGGAAATTAGGGATAGTGTTAAATCCAAGGAAGAGGCATAGAAAGTGCCCAATAAAGCAGCAAACCTGAGGACTGGGAGAAATGTTGAATTCAGCAGAGGAGGACAAAGGCTTTAATTATGAGGGGGGAAATAGAATATGAGAGTAAGCTTGCAGGGAACATAAAAACTGACTGCAAAAGATTCTACAGATACGTGGAGAAAAAGATTAGTGATAACAAATGTGGGTCCCTTATAGTCAGAATCAGGCGAATTTATAATGGGGAACAAAGAAATGACAGACCAATTGAACAAATACTTTGGTTATGTCTTCACTAAGAAAGAAAGGGGACCGAGGGTCTAGCGAAAAGGAGGAACTAAAGGAAATCCTTATTAGTCAGCAAATTGTGTTAGAAAAATTGATGGGATTGAAGGCCTATAAATCCCCAGGACCTGACAGTCTGCATCCCAGACTACTTAAGGAAATGGCCCTAGAAATAGTGTATGCATTGGTGGTCATTTTCCAACATTCTTTAGACTCTGGATCAGTTCCTATGGACTGGAGGGTAGCTAATGTAACACCACTTTTTAAAAAAGGAGGGAAGAGAGAAAACAGGGAATTATAGACCGGTTAGCCTGACATCAGTGATGGGGAAAATGTTGGAATCAATTATTAAAGATGAAATAGCAGCGCATTTGGAAAGCAGTGACAGGATTGGTCCAAGTCAGCATGGATTTATGAAAGGGAAATCATGCTTGACAAATCTAGAATTTTTTGAGGATGTAACGAGTAGAGTGGACAAGGGGGAGCCAGTGGATATGGTGTATTTAGACTTTCAAAAGGCTTCTAACAAGGTCCCACACAAAAGAGATTAGTGTGCAAAATTAAACCACATGGTATTGGGGTTAATGTACTGACATGGATAGAGAACTGGTTGGCAGACAGGAAGCAAAGAGTAGGAATAAACAGGTCCTTTTCAGAATGGCAGGCAGTGGCTAGTGGGGTACCGCCAGGTTCAGTGCTGGGACCTCAGCTATTTACAATATACATTAATGATTTAGACGAAGGAAGTGAATGTAATATCTCCAAGTTTGCAGATGACACTAAACTGGGTGGCAGTGTGAGCTGTGGGGAGGATGCTAAGAGGCTGCAGGTGACTTGGACAGGTTAGGTGAATGGGCAAATACATGGAAGATGCAGTATAATGTAGATAAATGTGAGGTTATCCATTTTGGTGGTAAAAACAGGAAGACAGATTATCTGAACGGTGACATTAGTAAAAGGGGGGGTACAAGAAGACCTGGGTGTCATGGTACATCAGTCATTGAAAGTTGGCATACAGGTACAGCAGGCGGTGAAGGCGGCCAATGGCATGTTGGTCTTCAAAGCGAGAGGATTTGGGTATAGGAGCAGGGAGGTCTTACTACAGTTGTACAGGGCCTTGGTGAGGCCACACCTTGAATATTGTGTACAGTTTTGGTCTCCTAATCTGAGGAAGGACATTCTTGTTATTGAGGGAGTGCAGCAAAGGTTCACCAGATTGATTCCCGGGATGGCAGGACTGACATACAAGAAAGACTGGATCGACTAAGCTTATATTCAAAGGAATTTAGAGGAATGAGAGGGAATCTCATAGAAACATTTCAAATTCTGATGGGATTGGACAGGTTAGATGCAGCAAGAATGCTCCCGATGTTGGGGAAGTCCAGAACTAGGGGTCACAGTCTAAGGATACGGGGTAAGCCATTTAGGACCGAGATGAGGAGAAACTTCTTCACTCAGAGAGTTGTGAGCATGTGGAATTCTCGACCACAGAAAGTTGTTGAGGCCAGTTCGTTAAATATATTCAAAAGGGATTTAGATGTGGCCTTTACACCTAAAGGGATCGAAGGGTATGGAGAGAAAGCAAGAATGGGGTACTGAAGTGCATGATCAGCCATGATCATATTGAATGGTGGTGCAGGCTCGAATGACGGAATGACCTACTCCTGCAACTATTTTCTATATTTCAAAGCAAGTGCTCCACTTGGAACTCCTACACGGCAAGCGAGCCCCAGATGGGCAGAGGAAACGTTACAAGGACACCCTCAAAGCCTCCTTGATTAAGTGCAACATCCCTACCACCACCTGGGAATCCCTGGCCTAGGACCGCCCTAAGTGGAGGAAGAGCATCTGGGAGGGTGCTGAGCACCTCGAGTCTCACCGCCGAGAGCATGCAGAAAACAAGCGTAGGCAGCGGAAGCAGCGTGCAGCAAATCAGACTCCCCATCCACCCTTTCCTCCAATGACTATCTTGAACTCAGTCTGTCCCACCTGTGACAGAGACTATAGTTCTTGTTCAGTCACCCGAGAACTCACTTTTAGAGTGGAAGCAAGTCTTCCTCGATTTCGAGGGACTGCCTATGATGATGACTGTGCTCTCCTTGCTCTTTAAACCTCCACCCCACCCGTGTTCCTGGCCTTCGCTCCCCGAGTTCCTGACCTCCGTTCCCCTCTCTCCCCGGTCTCTCTCTGCCCACTCCCCCAGTCTCTCTCTCCCCCACCCACTCTCTATCTATCTATCTCTCTGCCCCAGTCTCTCTTTCTCCCACCCACCCAGTTCAACATTTCCTGATATGCATACCCTCGCATTTCTGGTATCATCCTTGTAAATCTTCTCTGTACTCTCTCTCCGGTACCTCTATAGCTTTTTTATAATATGGTCTTAACAAGTTTCGATATAGGTTTAGCGTAATTGCTCTACTTTTCAATTCTATACCGTTGGAAATAAACTCTCGAGCTTGGTTTGCTTTTTTTATGGCCTTGCTAACCTGCGTCGCAACTTTTAGAGATTTGTGTATTTGCACTCCGAGATCCCCTTGTTCCTCTAGCCCACCTAGACTCTCACCCTCCAAGTAATGTGACCTCCCTATTCTTCCTACCAAAATGTAACACATTTACCTGTGTTGAACTTCATTTACCAATTATATGCCCATTCTGCAAGTTTATTAATGTCCTCCTCAGTATTGACCATCACTCCCAATTTGGTGTCATCTGCCAATTTTGAAATTGTGTTTTTGATTCCAAAGTCTAAATTGTTAATATAAATGGTGAATAATAGTGGTCCCAGCACTGATCCTTGTGGAACACCCACTACCCATCTTCTACCACTGTGAATAGCTACATTTACCCCTACTCTCTGCTTTGAAGCCAGCTAGCTATCCACTCTGTTCATTGTCCCCTGACTCCATTCTCTCACCTTGTTCATCATCACCGAGTCTCATCGCCGAGAACATGCAGAAATCAAGCACAGGCAGCAGAAAGAGCATGCGGCAAATCTGTCCCACCCTCCCTTTCCCTCAACGACTATCTTTTCCACCTGTGACAGGGACTGTGGCTCTCATATTGGACTGTTCAGCCACCCAAGGACTCATTTTAAGAGTGGAAGCAAGTCTTCCTCGATTCTGAGGGACTGCCTATGATGATCATCATCATACAATTATGGGGTACTTTAGCGAAGGCCTTTTGAAAGTCTAGATAAACCACCATTGTCTCTCTGTTACCGCTTCAAAAAATCCAATAAGGTTGGTCAAGCAAGACTTTCCATTTTGAAATCCATGCTGAGTATTCGTTATTATATTTTTGTATTCTAGATGTTCTTCTATTTTCTCCTTCAGTAGGGATTCCATTGTTTTTCCCACCACCAATGTTAAACTGACTGGTCTATAATTCTCTGGACATGTTTTATCCCCCTTCTTAAGTGTAGGTATGACGTTAGCTATCTGCCAGTCCTCTGGCACTACACCTTTTTCGAATGAATTATTAAATATGTGCATTAATGCCTCTGCTATCTCTTCCCTAGCTTCTTTTAAAATGCGTAGATGCAATCCATCTGGACCAGGGGCATTATCCTTTTTGCGTTTGATTAATTTATTTAATATATCCCCTCTTTTTATTTTAAATGCACTTATCTCATTACTAATCTCATCATCCAATGTCATGTCCACTTGTTCTATCTCCCTGGTAAATACTGAAGTAAAATAATTACAGAGACGATTCACTAGGCTGATTCTGGAGATGAGGGGATTACCTTATGACGATAGATTGAGTTGGAGTTTAGAAGGATGAGGGGGTGATCTTATAGAAACATTTAAAATAATGAAAGGGAGAGACAAGATAGAGGCAGAGAGGTTATTTCCACTGGTTGGGGAGACGAGAACGAGGAGGCACAACCTCAAAATACGGGGGAGCCAATTTAAAACCGAGTTGAGATGGAATTTCTTCTCCCAGAGGGTTGTGAATCTGTGGAATTCTCTGCCCAAGGAAGCAGTTGAGGCTAGCTCATTGAATGTATTCAAGTCACAGATAGATAGATTTTTAACCAATAAGGGAATTAAGGGTTACGGGGAGTGGGCGGGTAAGTGGAGCTGAGTCCACGGCCAGATCAGCCATGATCTTGTTGAATGGCGGAGCAGGCTCGAGGGGCTAGATGGCCTACTCCTGTTCCTAATTCTTATGTTCTTATGTAACCCCCTCATCTCTGGAATCAACCTTGTGAACCTTCACCGAACTGCCTCTAAAGCAAGTATATCCTTTCGTAAATATGGAAACCAAAACTGCACGCAGTACTCCAGGTGTGGCCTCACCACTACACTGTATAACTGGAGCAAGACTTCCCTGCTTTTATACTCCATCCCCTTTGCAATAAAGGCCAAGATACCATTGGCCTTCCTGATCACTTGCTGTACCTGCATACTAACCTTTTGTGTTTCATGCACAAGTACCCCCAGGTCCCGCTGTACTGCAGCACTTTGCAATCTTTCTCCATTTAAATAATAACTTGCTCTTTGATTTTTTTTCTGCCAAAGTGCATGACTTCACACTTTCCAACATTATACTCCATCTGCCAAATTTTTGCCCACTCACTTAGCCTGTCTATGTCCTTTTGCAGATTTTTTGTCCTCACACATTGCTTTTCCTCCCATCTTTGTATCGTCCGCAAACTTGGCTGCGTTACACTCGGTCCTTTCCTCCAAGTCGTTAATACAGATTGTAAATAGTTGGGGTCCCAGCATTGATCCCTGCGGCACCCCACTGGTTACCGATTGTCAAGCCGAGAATGAACCATTTATCCTCTCTGTTTTCTGTTCGCTAGCTAATCCTCTATCCATGCTAATATATTACCCCCAACCCCGTGAACTTTTATCTTGTGCAGTAACCGTTTATATGGCACCTTGTCAGGTGTCTGCATATTTCTACCTCCACCCCTCTTGCGCTGTTAGGTAGTCTGTAGACTACACCTATTAGTGTGATTGATCCTTTGTTATCTTTTATCTCTATCAATATGGATTTCATATTTGTCTTGTTGATTGCTGCATCACTATTTTCTACTTCCATTATGTTATCCCAAATAAGTACAGCTACTCCACCTCCCCCTTTTCCTTCGCTATCTTTTCTAAATATGTTATACCCTGCAATGTGTAATTCCCAGTCCTGATTTTTCTGTAGCCATGTCTCAGTAATGTCTGGTTCCTCGCAACACATGATTACCTCTATCCCCACCCCTGTTTCATTACAGACACTGTGTACAGTGCTTACTGGAGGACAGTTTAACTCATTTTTAATAGGATTTCCTCTCATTTTAAGTTGAATCATCTTTTTAGACTCCTGTTCCATAACTCTATTTATTCCCTTGCCATCAATGTCCGCCCTTACTTTATTCATTCCTATGCTCTCTTTTCCTATTTTATTTATATTTAGACTGACTATGTTTCTTGTAGATACCACCCCCGTCTTACTGGTTTAAAGTTTTTGCCACCTCCCTATTTACCCTTTCCGCTAGGACACGGGTCCCATCCCATCAGTACAGCTCCTTCCTGTCCCAGAACTGGTGCCAGCGTTCCATGAAAAGAAACCCCTCTTTCCCACACCAACCCTTTAGCCACGTATTAATTCTCCTGATCGGTCTGCTTCTATGCGAATTTGCACATGGCTCGGGCAATAATCCAGAGATTATTACCCTCGAGGTCCTGCTTTTTAATTTCGAGCTTAACTCCTGATACTCTTTCAGCAGGACCGCCTCCCTGTTCCTAGCTATGCCATTTGTTCCAGCATTAACCACGACAACTGGATTTACCGTCTCCTTTCCCAAATTCCTCTCCAGCCACCGTGATATATCCCTTACCCTGGCAGCGGGTAGGCAACACACCCTTCGGGATTCCCATTCTTGGCTGCAGAGGACACTATATATCCCCCTAATTATAGAGTCCCATATCCCCAGAGATGTCTGCGCTCCTCTAATTCTGCCCTCTTGAGCATCCCCGATTATAAATCATTCAACCATCGGCAGCCGTGCTTCGGCTGCCTGGGCCCTAAGTTCATAAATTCCCTCCCTAAACCGCTCCACCTCGCTCTCCTCCTTTAAGAGTCTCCTTAAAAACCTACCTCTTTGACCAAGCTTTTGGTTACTTGTCCCAGTATCGCCTTACGTGGCTCGGTGTCATGTTTTTTGTCTTATAACACTCCCGTGAAGCGTCTTGGGACAGTTTACTATGTTAAAGGCGCTATATAAATACAAGTCCTCATGTCAAATCCGTTGATGTCCAGCTAAATTCGACTGTGAGAATTATCACCGGTACGCTTTTATCGACACCCACACTTTGGTTGCCCGTGCTTGCAAACATCGCATCACCAGACCTAAGCTGTGAATATGCAGTCTCCAGAGAATAAACTGCAACACCAGCAAAGACATGCCGGTCCAGGCCGATTTGGAACAACTTACCACCAACCCGTCTCAAGTCTAGAGGCCCATTTTGGACCGTCGCCTCAGCCTTGATGATCGACGGCAAAATGGTTGGAAGAGCTGCGACATACGAAATGGATTCCTGACAGAAGACCCCGCAGTACAATCCATGTGGTTGAGCGTGAGGCAGAAAGCTGTAGAGTGCAGAAAGATATCGATGAATTGGCAGAAAAGTGGAAAATGAAATTCAACAAAACTTGTATTTATATAGCACCTTTAACGTAGTGAAATGTCTCAAGGTGCTTCACAGGAGTGTTATGAGATAAAAAATTTGACACCGAGCCACATAAGTAGAAATTAGCCCAGGTGACCAAAAGCTTGGGTCAAAGATGTAGGTTTTAAGGAGATTCTTGAAGGAGGAGAGAGAGGCGGAGAGGTTTAGGCGGGAAGTTCCAGAGCTTGGGGCCCAGGCAACAGAAGGCACGGCCACCGATGGTGGAGCGATTATAATCAGGGATGGTCAGGAGGGCAGAATTAGAGGAGCGCAGCCATCTCGGGGGGTTGTGGGGCTGGAGGAGGTTACAGAGATAGGGAGGGGGCGAGGGCCATGGAGGGATTTGAAAACAAGGATGAGAATTTTAAAATCGAGGCGTTGCCAGAGTGGGAGCCGATGCAGGTCAGCGAGCACAGGGGGTGATGGGTGAGTGGGACTGGGTGCGTGTTAGGACACGGGGCAGTGAGCACAGGGGGTGATGGGTGAGTGGGACTCGGTGCGTGTTAGGACACGGGGCAGTGAGCACAGGGGGTGATGGGTGAGTGGGAGTCGGTGTGAGTTAGGCACGGGGCAGTGAGCACAGGGGGTGATGGGTGAGTGGGACTCGGTGCGTGTTAGGACACGGGGCAGTGAGCACAGGGGGTGATGGGTGAGTGGGACTGGGTGTGAGTTAGGACACGGGGCAGCGAGCACAGGGGGTGATGGGTGAGTGGGACTCGGTGCGTGTTAGGACACGGGGCAGTGAGCACAGGTGGTGATGGGTGAGGGAGACTCAGTGCGAGTTAGGACACCGGGCAGTGAGCACAGGGGGTGATGGGCGAGCGGGACTCGGTGCGAGTTAGGACACGGGACAGTGAGCACAGGGGGTGATGGGTGAGTGGGACTCGGTGCGAGTTAGGACACAGGGCAGTGAGCACAGGGGGTGATGGGTGAGCGGGACTGGGTGTGAGTTAGGACACGGGGCAGTGAGCACAGGGGGTGATGGGTGAGCGGGACTCGGTGCGAGTTAGGACACGGGGCAGTGAGCACAGGGGGTGATGGGTGAGCGGGACTCGGTGCGAGTTAGGACACGGGGCAGTCGAAAATATAGAGAAATGTGAGGTAATGCATTTGGGGAGGGCTAACAAGGCAAGGGAATACACAATAAATGGTCGGACACAGAGGTGTAGAGGAACAGAGGGACCTTGGAGAGCAGGTCCACAGATCCCTGAAGGTAGCAGGCCAGGTGGATCAGGTGGTTAAGAAGGCATATGGAATACTTGTCTTTATTAGCCGAGGCTTGGAATACAAGAGCAGGGAGGTTGTGCTTGAACTGTATAAAACACTGGTTAGTCCACAGCTGGAGTACTGCGTGCAGGTCTGGTCATCACATTACAGGAAAGATGTGATTGCACTGGAGAGGGTACAGAGGAGGTTTACCAGGATGTTGCACTGGAGAGGGTGCAGAGGAGGTTTACCAGGATGTTGCACTGGAGAAGGTACAGAGGAGATTTACCAGGATGTTGCACTGGAGAGGGTACAGAGGAGGTTTACCAGGATGTTGCACTGGAGAGGGTGCAGAGGAGATTTACCAGGATGTTGCACTGGAGAGGGTACAGAGGAGGTTTACCAGGATGTTGCACTGGAGAGGGTACAGAGGAGATTTACCAGGATGTTGCACTGGAGAGGGTACAGAGGAGGTTTACCAGGATGTTGCACTGGAGAGGGTACAGAGGAGGTTTATCAGAATGTTGCACTGGAGAGGGTACAGAGGAGATTTACCAGGATGTTGCACTGGAGAGGTACAGAGGAGGTTTACCAGGATGTTGCACTGGAGAGGGTGCAGAGGAGATTTACCAGGATGTTGCACTGGAGAGGGTACAGAGGAGGTTTACCAGGATGTTGCACTGGAGAGGGTACAGAGGAGGTTTACCAGGATGTTGCACTGGAGAGGGTACAGAGGAGGTTTATCAGGATGTTGCACTGGAGAGGGTACAGAGGAGATTTACCAGGATGTTGCACTGGAGAGGTACAGAGGAGGTTTACCAGGATGTTGCACTGGAGAGGGTACAGAGGAGATTTACCAGGATGTTGCACTGGAGAGGGTACAGAGGAGGTTTACCAGGATGTTGCACTGGAGAGGGTACAGAGGAGATTTACCAGGATGTTGCACTGGAGAGGGTACAGAGGAGATTTACCAGGATGTTGCACTGGAGAGGGTGCAGAGGAGATTTACCAGGATGTTGCACTGGAGAGGGTGCAGAGGAGATTTACCAGGATGTTGCACTGGAGAGGGTACAGAGGAGGTTTACCAGGATGTTGCACTGGAGAGGGTACAGAGGAGGTTTACCAGGATGTTGCACTGGAGAGGGTACAGAGGAGATTTACCAGGATGTTGCACTGGAGAGGGTACAGAGGAGGTTTACCAGGATGTTGCACTGGAGAGGGTACAGAGGAGGTTTACCAGGATGTTGCACTGGAGAGGGTACAGAGGAGGTTTACCAGGATGTTGCACTGGAGAGGGTACAGAGGAGGTTTACCAGGATGTTGCACTGGAGAGGGTACAGAGGAGATTTACCAGGATGTTGCACTGGAGAGGGTACAGAGGATATTTACCAGGATGTTGCACTGGAGAGGGTACAGAGGAGGTTTACCAGGATGTTGCACTGGAGAGGGTGCAGAGGAGATTTACCAGGATGTTGCACTGGAGAAGGTACAGAGGATATTTACCAGGATGTTGCACTGGAGAGGGTACAGAGGAGATTTACCAGGATGTTGCACTGGAGAGGGTACAGAGGAGGTTTACCAGGATGTTGCACTGGAGAGGGTACAGAGGAGATTTACCAGGATGTTGCACTGGAGAGGGTGCAGAGGAGATTTACCAGGATGTTGCACTGGAGAGGGTACAGAGGAGATTTACCAGGATGTTGCACTGGAGAGGGTACAGAGGAGATTTACCAGGATGTTGCACTGGAGAGGGTGCAGAGGAGATTTACCAGGGTGTTGCACTGGAGAGGGTACAGAGGAGATTTACCAGGATGTTGCACTGGAGAGGGTACAGAGGAGATTTACAAGGATGTTGCACTGGAGAGGGTACAGAGGATATTTACCAGGATGTTGCACTGGAGAGGGTACAGAGGAGATTTGCCAGGATGTTGCACTGGAGAGGGTACAGAGGAGATTTACCAGGATGTTGCACTGGAGAGGGTGCAGAGGAGATTTACCAGGATGTTGCACTGGAGAGGGTGCAGAGGAGATTTACCAGGATGTTGCACTGGAGAGGGTGCAGAGGAGATTTACAAGGATGTTGCACTGGAGAGGGTGCAGAGGAGATTTACCAGGATGTTGCACTGGAGAGGGTACAGAGGAGATTTACCAGGATGTTGCACTGGAGAGGGTGCAGAGGAGGTTTACCAGGATGTTGCACTGGAGAGGGTGCAGAGGAGATTTACAAGGATGTTGCACTGGAGAGGGTGCAGAGGAGATTTACCAGGATGTTGCACTGGAGAGGGTACAGAGGATATTTGCCAGGATGTTGCACTGGAGAGGGTACAGAGGATATTTGCCAGGATGTTGCACTGGAGAGGGTACAGAGGAGATTTGCCAGGATGTTGCACTGGAGAGGGTACAGAGGAGATTTACCAGGATGTTGCACTGGAGAGGGTACAGAGGAGATTTACCAGGATGTTGCACTGGAGAGGGTACAGAGGAGATTTGCCAGGATGTTGCACTGGAGAGGGTACAGAGGAGATTTACCAGGATGTTGCACTGGAGAGGGTGCAGAGGAGATTTACCAGGATGTTGCACTGGAGAGGGTACAGAGGATATTTGCCAGGATGTTGCACTGGAGAGGGTACAGAGGAGATTTACCAGGATGTTGCACTGGAGAGGGTACAGAGGAGATTTGCCAGGATGTTGCACTGGAGAGGGTACAGAGGAGATTTACCAGGATGTTGCACTGGAGAGGGTACAGAGGAGATTTGCCAGGATGTTGCCGGGACTGGAGAGTTTCACCGATGAGGAAAGATTGGATAGGCTGGGTCTGTTTACTTTGGAACAGAGGAGGCTGAGGGGAGACCTGATTGAGGTGTATAAAATGATGAGGGGCCTGGATAGAGTGGGTAGGAAGGACCAGTTTCCCCTTGGGCAGAGGGGTCAATAACCAGGGGGCACAGATTGAAAGTAATTGGGGGGAGGTTCAGAGGGGATTGAGCCGCCCTGTCTCCGTCACCAGGATACGCCCAGCTGCTCCGACCTGTCAATCACCGCACGCTGCACCGCCCACCGCAGATCCCCATTGGCTGCCCTTCCAGCGAGGCCCGCATCGATTGGCTGGCGCGGCCGTCAATCACCCGCCTCTTAACACTCGCCATTTAAAATCCGCTCCCCGCCGCCATCCTCGCTTCCTTCGGTCCACCATTTCGCTCCGAAGGCCCAACCTTCACTCTTGGACCACGACGGTAAAAAAAAAGAGCAACGCCTTACCCCACCCATCGGACCCCGTTCTGCTCCTCCAACACACCGTTCTCACGGCGTAAAACCTGACAGCCAATCAGGTGCAAGTCTTTCCCTTTATCCCCGCCTTCTGTGTCCTCCAGCAGCCAATGAGGTTCTGCCTCCAACCACCCCCCCCCCCCCCCTCCTGCCCCGGCGGCCACGCCCCCCGCGCGCCGCGGCCGTTGGGTCTCTCGCGCCCCCCCCGCGCGCCGCGGCCGTTGCTCCCTACAACAACAACAACAACAACTTGCGTGCCTCTGTCTCTCGGCAGCCAATCAGATGAAAGTCTGCGGCCGCCGCGCGCGCGACAACAACAACAACAACAACTTGCGTGCCTCTGTCTCTCGGCAGCCAATCAGATGAAAGTCTGCGGCCGCCGCGCGCGCGACGACAACAACAACAACAACAACAACAAGTCACCTTCCCCCTTGTCTCTGGGCAGCAGCAAAATAAATCAAAGGTCCACCACCCCTGGCCCAAAGCTTCCCAGTGTAACAGGCGTGGATATTTTGGCCGGGCTGCCCGCGAGCTTCCCTCCGCAAGATCCGGCAAATCCCCCGGGAGGACAGACGCACCAACGTTGGCGTCCTCGACCAGGCCCAACATCCCCAGCATCGAAGCACTGACCACACACTCGACCAGCTCCGCTGGGCAGGGCCACATTGTCCGCATGGCCCCCAGACACGAGACTCCCCAAAGCAAGCGCTCTACTCGGAACTCCCACACGGCAAGCGAGCCCCAGGTGGGCAGAGGAAACGTTACAAGGGACCACCCTCAAAGCCTCCCTGATAAAGTGCAACATCCCCACCGACACCTGGGAGTCCCGGGCCCAAAGACCAGTCCGCCCTCAGTGGAGGAAGTGCATCCGGGAGGGCGCTGAGCACCTCGAGTCTCGTCGCCGAGAGCGTGCAGAAACCAAGCGCAGGCAGCGGAAGGAGCGTGCGGCAAACCAGTCCCACCCTCCCCTTCCCTCAACCACTGTCTGTCCCACCTGTGACAGGGACTGTGGTTCTCGTATTGGACTGTTCAGTCACCTAAGGACTCATTTTTAGAGTGGAAGCAAGTCTTCCTCGACTCGGAGGGACTGCCCGTGATGATGGGGCGGTACAGGCTGCTCGACTCCGAGGGACTGCCCGTGATGATGGGGCGGTACAGGCTGCTCGACTCGGAGGGGACTGCCCGTGATGGTGGGGCGGTACAGGCTGCTCGACTCCGAGGGACTGCCCGTGATGATGGGGCGGTACAGGCTGCTCGACTCCGAGGTTTCCGATCGGGAGCCCCGGACGGTCCTGGGGCGGCGGGTGACGGTGTGTGTGGGGCGAGTCCGCTGTTTGCGAGGAAAGGTTTGATCCCTTCGTAGGTTGGAGAACCGTCGAAATCGTGTCCACGCCGGCCGACCCGAGAGCTAGCTGGTCTAATCCCACTTTCCAGCTCTGGGGCCGTCTCCCGGAAGGTTACTGTAATGTACGCACCGACGAGCTTGCTCACAGGTTGGTGGAACTTTGGAGATGCGAGGGCCTTCGTCAGTCACGTGATGCTCACCAGACTCAATAAAACCCCGGCCAGTTGGATTAGTTAAAATAGTTGTAGAGCTGTTGAGTGGGAGGGGCTTCGCCGGTCATGTGATGCTCACCAGACTCAATAAAACCCTGGCCAGTTGGATTAGTTAAAATAGTTGTAGAGCTGTTGAGTGGGAGGGGCTTCGCCGGTCATGTGATGCTCACCAGACTCAATAAAACCCTGGCCAGTTGGGTTAGTTAAAATAGTTGTAGAGCTGTTGTGTGGGAGGGGCTTCACCAGTCACGTGATGCTCACCAGACTCAATAAAACCCCAGCCACCTGGGTTCGGGGGATCCACGATGGGGCAGGTGGTTGTGAGCCTGGTGGATGAACTGGTCATGTGTGCTGTGATTGTTAAACCTTTTGCTAATAAACCAACGAGTTATTAATAGCAATGTGTTGCTATGGATTCTTGGGCAAAGAAGCTATGAAGCAAATACATGACAGTTACAACACTCCAAGTGTACATCCAAGTACTTTTTAAATGCCTCTGCCACCCTTTCAGGCAGTGAGTTCCAGACCCCCACCACCCTCTGGGTGAAAACATTTCCCTTCAAATCCCATCTAAACCTCCCCCCCAATTACTTTAAATCTGTGCCCCCTGGTTGTTGACCCCTCTGCCAAGGGAAACAGGTCCTTCCGACCCACTCTATCTCGCCCGCATAATTTTATACAACTCAATTAAATCTCCCCTCAGCCTCCTCTGTTCCAAAGAAAACAGATCCAGCCTATCCAATCTTTCCTCAGGGCAACTATGGATAAAGAAAATAAAGACTTGCATTTATATAGAACCTTCCATGACCACCGGACGTCCCATAGCACTTTACAGCCAATAAAGTACTTTTGGAGTGTGCTCACTGTTGTAATGTAGGAAATGCGGCAGCCAATTTGCGCACAGCAAGCTCCCACACAGCAATGTGATAATGACCCGGATCATCTGTTTTTTGTGATGTTGATTGAGGGATAAATATTGGCCCCAGGACACCGGGGAGAACTCCCCCACTCTTCCAAATAGTGTCATGGGATCTTTTACATCCACCTGAGAGAGTAGATGGGGCCTCGGTTTAACGTCTCATCCGAAAGACGGCACCTCCGACAGTGCGGGGCTCCCTCAGCGGCTGAAGTGAGAAAAAAAAAATCATCTCTTTTTTTCCCCTCGCATCTTTCAGTCCGCCATTTTGCTGCGAAGCTCCCATCGCCACTCTTGGAGCACACGGCAAAAAGGCAATGCCTTACCCGCGCACTCTGGCCGTTGGTCCCTTCCGCCCTCGTGCTCCGGCCGTTGGTCCCTCGCCTCGCGCTCCGGCCGTTGGTCCCTCGCCTCGCGCTCCGGCCGTTGGTCCCTCGCCTCGCGCTCCGGCCGTTGGTCCCTCGCCTCGCGCTCCGGCCATTGGTCCCTCGCCTCGCGCTCCGGCCGTTGGTCCCTCGCCTCGCGCTCCGGCCGTTGGTCCCTCGCCTCGCGCTCCGGCTGTTGGTCCCTCGCCTCGCGCTCCGGCCGTTGGTCCCTTCCGCCCTCGCGCTCCGGCCGTTGGTCCCTCGCCTCGCGCTCCGGCCGTTGGTCCCTCGCCTCGCGCTCCGGCCGTTGGTCCCTTCCGCCCTCGCGCTCCGGCCGTTGGTCCCTCGCCTCGCGCTCCGGCCGTTGGTCCCTTCCGCCCTCGCGCTCCGGCCGTTGGTCCCTCGCCTCGTGCTCCGGCCGTTGGTCCCTTCCGCCCTCGCGCTCCGGCCGTTGGTCCCTCGCCTCGCGCTCCGGCCGTTGGTCCCTCGCCTCGCGCTCCGGCCGTTGGTCCCTCGCCTCGCGCTCCGGCCGTTGGTCCCTCGCCTCGCGCTCCGGCCGTTGGTCCCTCGCCTCGCGCTCCGGCCGTTGGTCCCTTCCGCCCTCGCGCTCCGGCCGTTGGTCCCTTGCCACGCGCTCCGGCCGTTGGTCCCTTGCCTCGCGCTCCGGCCGTTGGTCCCTCGCCTCGCGCTCCGGCCGTTGGTCCCTCGCCTCGCGCTCCGGCCGTTGGTCCCTCGCCTCGCGCTCCGGCCGTTGGTCCCTTCCGCCCTCGCGCTCCGGCCGTTGGTCCCTTGCCACGTGCTCCGGCCGTTGGTCCCTCGCCTCGCGCTCCGGCCGTTGGTCCCTCGTCTCGCGCTCCGGCCGTTGGCCCCTCGCCTCGCGCTCCGGCCGTTGGTCCCTCGCCACGTGCTCCGGCCGTTGGTCCCTCGCCTCGCGCTCCGGCCGTTGGTCCCTCGCCTCGCGCTCCGGCCGTTGGTCCCTCGCCTCGCGCTCCGGCCGTTGGTCCCTCGCCACGTGCTCCGGCCGTTGGTCCCTCGCCTCGCGCTCCGGCCGTTGGTCCCTCGCCTCGCGCTCCGGCCGTTGGTCCCTCGCCTCGCGCTCCGGCCGTTGGTCCCTCGCCTCGCGCTCCGGCCTTTGGCCCGCCCCATGCGCTCTCAGCAAACCAAGCACTACAACAACAATAATTTGCCTTCCTCTGTCGAACAGCAGCAGCAGCAAAAAGCAAATCGTAGGTTCCTCCCGCTATCCAAGTTGGATATCCTGGCCCAAAGCTTCCCGGAGTAACAAGCGTGGATATCTTGCCGGGCTGCCCGCGAGCTTCCCTCTGAGGGGGGGGGGAGGGGGGGGCAGGCTCTCGGCCATGGGCTCCGAGTCCGATCGGGAGCTCGGCAGTCACACTCGCCGGTCGCACAATGGCGGTTGACGGTGGGCGCGTCCGTTGTTTGCGAGGAAAGGTTTCATCTCTTCATGGTTGTAGAATCATTGAAATTTACAGCACGGGAGGAGGTCGCTCAGCCCATCGTGTCCGTGCCGGCCAACCGAGAGCTAATCCCACTTTCCAGCTCTGGGTCCATCGCCCTGCAGGTTACTTTAATGTACGCACCTATGAACATGCTCACAGGTTGGTGGAGCTGTTGAGTTGGGAGGGGCTTTGCCGGTCACGTGATGCTCCAGGACAGGTGGATCAAGCTTGGCTTCCGTAGGTGTTGAACTTGAATGTGAGTCATGTCAGATGATGCCCAGAGGCAGAGCCAGAATGCGTATTGAAGGAAAGCCTCCAGACATTGACATAACGGCCATTGTGGTAGTTCAACTGCTAGTCAATGTAACCTGATCTTCCCTGTCTGAACAGGAGGTAAGTGGATTATTCCAGATAATTAACGCTGACCTTGCTAATCATTACATAAGAACATAAGAAATAGGAGCAGGAGTAGGCCATATGGCCCCTCGAGCCATTCAATAAGATCATGGCTGATCTGATCTTGGCCTCAACTCCACTTTCCTGCCTGTTCCCCGTTGCTAGTGTGTTAGCTTCGGGACCTGCATAGTTACAGGATCATAGAGATTTGGGTACAGAAGGAGGCCATTCGGCCCATCGTGTCCGCGCCAGCTGACCAAGAGCTATCCAGCCGAGTCCCTCTTTCCAGCTCTTGGCCCATAGCCCTGTAGGTTACAGCACTTCAATTGCATATCGAAGTAATTTTTAAATGTGATAAGAATTTCTGTCTCTACCACACTTTCAGGCACTGAGTTCCAGACCCCCACCACCCTCTGGGTGAAGACATTTCCTCTCAAATCTCCTCTTAAACCTTCTACCAATTACTTTAAATCTATGCCTCCTGGTTATTGACCCCTCTGCTAAGGGAAATAGGTCCTTCATATACACTCTATTTAGGTCCCTCATAATTTTATACACCTCAATCAAGTATCCCCTCAGCCTCCTCTGTTCCAAAGAAAACAACCTCAGCCTATCCAATCTTTCCTCATTGCTAAAAATTGTCCAGTCAAAGCAACCTCCTTGGAAATCTCCTCTGTACCCTCTCTAGTGCAATCACATCTTTCCTGTAATGTGACCAGAACTGCACGCAGTACTCAATTCCTGTACGCAGTACAGTAGCCACCTCAAGCACTGGAGAAGTACCACCAGCACTGCCTCCGCAAGATTCTGCAAATCCACTGGGAGGACAGACGCACCAACATCGGTGTTCTCGCTCAGGCCAACATCCCCAGCATCGAAGCACTGACCACACTCGACCAGCTCCATTGGGTGGGCCACATCATCTGTATTGTGTTCCTAACACAGATGAGGCTGCACACAGGGAGGTTAAAGTAACAGTGACCTCAGTCTTTAATAAGACACTCCAGAGTGAGGAACAGGCCTTAGGGGACCATGTCCATGCTGGGATCCCTTGGGACTTCAGGGAATGAGCTCCCTGGTGGCAGAACATGGGAGTGCATGCTTTACAGATACACAACATCACTCCCCCAGCAAAGTGAAAGTGAAAACTATTTACAAGGTGAGGAGGTCGGGAGCCTTTCTTTCCCTGGTGGATCGCCTCGGTACAAATGTCTGTTCTGGTGTGTTGGCTGTGTCCTCGCTGGGCTGGCGTATTGTTGGCCCTGCAGGGCTACTAGGTGAGCCTGGCCTTGCTGGGCTGTTGGGCGTGATGGGTTATATTTCCTGGTCCGGCGTGGTGTCGTTGATGCTTTGGGTTGTGGGCTCGAAAAATGTGGTGTCTGCTGTGGGTTGTTCAGGGCAGTCTGTGAACCGCAGCCTCGTTTGGTCCAGGTGCTTTCTGCAAATTTGTCCATTGTCTAGTTTGACTACAAGCACCCTATTTCCTTCTTTAGCTATCACCGTGCCCACGATCCACTTGGGACCATGTCCATAGTTTAGCATATACACAGAGTCATTCAGATCAATTTTCTGTGACACAGTGGCGCGACCATCGTTTACATTTTGTTGCTGCCACCTGCTCTCTACCTGATCATGCAGGTTGGGGTGAACCAGCGAGAGTCTGGTTTTAAGTGTCCTTTTCATGAGTAGCTCAGCCGGGGGCACCCCTGTGAGTGAGTGGGGTCTCGTGCAGTAGCTGAGCAGTACTCGAGACAGGCGGGTTTGGAGTGAGCCTTCTGTGACTCGTTTAAGACTCTGTTTGATGGTTTGTACTGCCTGCTCTGCCTGCCCATTGGAGGCTGGTTTAAACGGGGCCGAGGTGACATGTTTGATCCATTGCGGGTCATGAATTCTTTAAATTCATCACGTGAAACATGGTCCGTTGTCACTGACCAGTATGTCAGGCAGGCCGTGGGTGGCAAACATGGCCCTCAGGCTCTCAATGGTGGCGGTGGCGGTGCTTCCCGACATTATTTCACATTCAATCCATTTTGAAAAAGCACCTACCACCACCAGGAACATTTTACCGAGAAACGGGCCGCATAGTCGACATGGATCCTCGACCATGGTCTGGAGGGCCAGGACCACAAACTTAGTGGTGCCTCTCTGGGCCCATTGCTCAACTGAGCACACACGCTGCATTGCCGTACACAGGACTCTAAGTCAGAGTCGATACCGGGCCACCACACGTGGGATCTGGCTATCGCTTTCATCATTACTATACCCGGGTGTGTGCTGTGGAGATCCGAGATGACCGTCTCCCTGCCATTTATGGGTAGCACTACGCGTTTACCCCACAACAGGCAGTTTGCCTGATTGGACAGCTCGTCCTTACGCCGCTGGAACGGCTTGATTAGCTCTTACATTTCAATGGGGATGCTGGCCCAGCTCCCATGCAGTACACAGTTTTTTACTAGGGACAGCAGAGGATCTTGGCTGGTCCAAGTCCTAATCTGGCGGGCCGTGACAGGTGATTTATCATTTTCAAACGCTTCCATGACCATCAACAAGTCTGCGGGCTGCGCCACCATCAACAAGTTTGCAGGCTGCGCCATTTCCACCCCCGTGGTGGGCAATGGTAGTCGACTGAGAGCATCCGCACAGTTCTCGGTGCCTGGCCAGTGGCGGATGGTATAGTTATATGCTGATAGCGCGAGTGCCCACCTTTGTATGCGGGCTGAGGCATTAGTATTTATCCCCTTGTTTTCAGTGAACAGGGATGTGAGGGGCTTGTGATCGGTTTCCAGCTCAAATTTGAGGCCAAACTGATGCATTTTCTTTACCCTGAAGACACGCTAATGCCTCTTTCCCAATCATGCTGTAGGCCCTCTCGGCCTTAGACAAGCTCCTGGAAGCATAGGCGACAGGTTGCAACTTCCCCGCAACATTAGCTTGTTGTAATACACACCCGACTCCGTACGACGATGAGTCACATGCTAGCACAAGTCTTTTACACGGGTTATACAATACAAGCAGCTTGTTGGAGCATAAAATGTTTCTGGCTTTCTCAAAAGCAATTACTTGTTTTTTTTCCCCATACCCAGTTCTCACCTTTGCGCAATAACACATGTAGGGGTTCTAAAAGGGTGCTGAACCCCGGTGGGAAGTTACCAAAATAGTTGAGGAGTCCCAGGAACGACCGCAGCTCTGTGACGTTCTGTGGCCTGGGCGCATTCCTGATAGCCTCTGTCTTGGCGTCTGTGGGCCGAATGTCGTCCGCCGCGATCTTTCTCCCCAAAAACTCCACTTCTGTTGCCATGAAGACGCATTTCGACCTCTTCAGTCGCAGCCCTACGCGATCCAGTCGCTGGAGGATCTTCTCCAGGTTTTGTAGGTGCTCGGCGGTGTCACGACCCGTGACCAATATGTCGTCCTGAAAGACCACCGTGTGTGGTACCGACTTGAGTCGGCTCTCCATGTTTCTCTGGAAGATCGCTGCAGCTGACCGAATTCCAAACGGGCATCTGTTGTCGATGAACAGTCCCTTGTGCGTGTTGATGCAGGTGAGGCCCTTCGAAGACTCCTCGAGCTCCTGCGTCATGTAGGCCGAAGTCAGGTCGAGCTTGGGGAACGTCTTGCCTCTTGCCAGCGTCACAAATAGGTCGTCTGCCTTAGCGGGTATTGGTCCTGTAGCGAGAAACGATTAATAGTTACTTTATAATCGCCGCAAATCCTGACCGTGCCATCACTTTTGAGTACTGGAACAATCGGGCTGGCCCACTCGCTGAATTCCACTGGGGAGATGATGCCCTCGCGTTGCAGCCTGTCCAGCTCGATTTTCACTCTCTCCCTCACCAGGTGAGTACCACTCGCGCCTTGTGGTGAATGGGTCGTGCCTCTGGGACCAAGTGGATTTGCACCTTCGCCCCAGAAAAGTTTCCAATGCCTAGCTCAAAAAGGGAAGGAAATTTGTTAAGAACCTGGGTACATGAGGCCTTATCGACATGTGATAGCACTCGGATGTCATCCCAGTTCCAGCGGATTTTGCCCAGCCAGCTCCTTCCAAGCAGTGTGGGGCCATCGCCCGGGACAATCCAGAGTGGCAGTTCATGCACCGTGCCCTCGTAGGTGACCTTGACCATGGCGCTGCCCAGGACAGTGATAAGCTCTTTGGTGTACGTTCTCAGTTTCGTGTGGATGAGGCTCAGGGCTGGTCTGAGTGCCTTGTTGCACCACAGTCTCTCAAACATCTTTTTACTCATGGTGGATTGGCTAGCGCCAGTGTCCAGTTCCATGGCTATGGGTAAGCCATTCAATTTTATGTTTAGCATTATAGGTGGACATTTCATCGAAAATGTGTGCACCCCGTGTACTTCAGCATCTGCCTCCTCTCTCTCTCAGGCTCGAAATTGCTTTGATCCACCATGGACCGATTTTCCTCTGCCACGTGCTGGTTAGCAGGTTTTGCAGAGCTTGCAGTTCGTTTGCAAGCTCGTTGGAGGTGCCCCATTGTTCCACAGCTCTTGCAAACATACCCTTTGAAGCGGCATGAATAGGCTGAATGGAAGCCTGCACAACACCAACCAGGTGTGAATTGCCTTGCATTCATCCTTTGTTGGGGTCTCTGAGTCATCTGGGTCACCTGAGGCCTGCTGGCAGTTGCAGACTCGTGGGTTCTGCCCTGTACATTTCTGCTCGCAAACACAGTTCCAGTTAATTTATGAACATTGCTAGCACTTGTGTGCTGAGAGATTTGTTTGGTGTTATCACTGGTGGACATAAACGCCTGTGCTATTGCAATGGCCTTACTGAGGGTCGGTGTCTCTACAGTCAAAAGTTTTCATAGGATGGTCTCGTGGCCAATGCCCAGTACAAAAAGGTCTCTGAGCATTTGCTCCAGGCAGCCATCAAACTCACATTGACCTGCAAGTCACCTTAGCTCGGCGACGTAGCTCACCACTTCCTGACCTTCAGATCGCTGGCACGTGTAGAACCGATACCTCGCCATCAGCAAGCTCTCCCTCGGGTTAAGATGCTCCCGAATCAATGTGCACAGCTCCTCATATGACTTATCTGTAGGTTTCATCAGAGCCAGAAGATTCTTCATGAGGCTGTGAGGAGGACCGCTCTCCTTTTTGCAGCGCTTCCTTCTCCGTCCAGCTCGTTGGCTACAAAGTACTGGTCTAGCCGTTCGACATAGGCTTCCCAATCCTCACCCTCCGAGAACTTCTCCAGGATGCCCACCGTTTGCTGCAGCTTTGCGTTGGATTCGTATACTCGTCGCCGGGTATTGTGTTCCTGACACAGATGAGACTGTACACAGGGAGGTTAAAGTAACAGTGACCTCAGTGTTTAATAAGATACTCCAGAGTGAGGAACAGGCCTTAGGGGCTGGCTTATATACAGTGCTCCCAAGGGATGCTGGTATCCCTTGGGACTTCAGGGGTGAGCTCCCTGGTGGCGGAACATGGGAGTGCATGCTTTACAGATACACAACAATCCGCACGCCCGACACAAGACTCCCAAAGCAAGCGCTCTACTCGGAACTCCGACACAGCAAGCGAGTCCCAGGTGGGCAGAGGAAACATTTTAAGGACACTCTCAAAGCCTCCTTGAAAAAGTGTAACATCGCCACTGGCACCTGGGAATCCCTGGCCCAAGACCGTCCAAAGTGGAGGAAGGAGCATGCGGCAAACCAGACTCCCCACCCACCCTTTCCTTCAACCACTCTCTGCCCCACCTGTGACAGGGACTGTAGGTCCCATATAGGACTGTAGAGTCACCTGAGAACTCACTTTTAGAGTGGAAGCAAGTCTCCCTCGATTCCGAGGGACTGCCTATGTTGATGATGACTTTCAAAAGGCTTTTGACAAGGTCCCACACAAGAGATTAGTGTGCAAAATTGAAGCACATGGTATTGGGGGTATTGTATTGACGTGGTTGGCAGACAGGAAGCAAAGAATGGGAATAAACGGGTCCTTTTCAGGATGGCAGGCAGTGATTAGTGGGGTACCGCAAGGTTCAGTGCTTGGACTCCAGCTATTTACAATATACATTAATGATTTAGACGAAGGAATTGAATATAATATCGGCAAGTTTGCAGATGAGACTAAGGTGGGTGGCATTGTGAGCTGTGAGGAGGTTGCTAAGAGGATGCAGGGTGACTTGGACAGGTTAGGTGAATGGGCAAATGCATGGCAGATGCTGTATAATGTACATAAATGTGAGGTTATCCACTTTGGTGGCAAAAACACGAAGGCAGAATATTATCTGAATGGTGGCAGATTAGGAAAAGGGGAGGTGCAACGAGACCAGGGTGTCATGGTACATCAGTCATTGAAAGTTGGAATGCAGGTGCAGCAGGCGGTGAAGAAGGCAAATGGCTTGTTGGCCTTCATAGCTAGGGGATTTGAGTACAGGAGCAGGGAGATCTTACTGCAGTTGTACAGAGCCTTGGTGAGGCCACACCTTGAATATTGTGTACAGTTTTGGTCTCCTAATCTGAGGAAGGACATTCTTGTTGTTGAGGGAGTGCAGCGAAAGTTCACCAGACTGATTCCTGGGATGGCAGGACTGACATATGAAGAAAGACTGGATCGACTAGGCTTATATTCATTGGAATTTGGAAGAATGAGAGGGGATCTCATTAAAACATATAAAATTCTGACGGGATTGGACAGGTTAGATGCAGGAAGAATGTTCCCGATGTTGGGGAAGTCCAGAACCAGGGGTCACAGTCTAAGGATAAGGGGTAAGCTATTTAGGACCGAGATGAGGAGAAACCTCTTCACTCAGAGAGTGGTGAACCTGTGGAATTCTCTACCACAGAAAGTTGTTGAGGCCAGTTCGTTCGATATATTCAAAAGGGAGTTAGATATGGCCCTTACGGCTAAAGGGATTGGGGTTATGGAGAGAAAGCAGGAATGGGGTACTGAAGTGCATGATCAGCCATGATCATATTGAATGATGGTGCAGGCTCGAAGGGCCTAATGGCCGACACCTGCACCTATTTTCTATGTTTCTATGGCGCAGTACTCCAGCTGTGGTCTAACTGGAGTTCTGTACAGTTCAAGCATAACCTCCCTGCTGTTATATTCTACGCCTCGGTTAATAAAGGAAGGTATCCCGTTTGCCTTTCTATGCTTTGGCCAATCTGCTATTAACACCTCACGTGAGATGTCCCCAAGGTGTCTGTGTCATCCAACTAATTGTCCCGACTAATCTCCAATATTAGCATATCCTCGTTGGACAATGACCCCCAGATATTCAGATTAACTCTGATGGGATACCTGCCACATTTATTCACGACCACCATCTCCATGCCAATTCATCATCATAGGCAGTCCCTCGAAACGATTTCACAGGTGTTTCGAACGAAGAACCCGAACTACATCCTGAAGGGTGGAAGATGCCTGTGGGTGGATTTTTTTAACGTGGGGTGACCGTTGCACACCAGCCACCACACGGGCTTGACAGAGCTAGGTCTTGGTCGAGTGGCAAAGATTACCCAAGACGACTGGAGACCTGCTCTGCTGCACGGACCCAGTGCGCACACATATCGCAGTGTGGGCTGGCCCGTGCTGCCCCTGGGTCCCTGACCCCGAACTCATGGCAATTAGGGATGGGCAATAAATGCCGGAATTGCCAGTGATGCCCACATCCCAGGAACGAAATTCAACTTGACTTACAGTCGCGCAGCCTGGAAATTTGGCCCGGGGCATTTTGTCTGTGGAACATTTGCCAACTGTCACGGTGTCATGCCGATTTGCGATTTCTCATGAGAACTCACTTCTTGGTGGGCCAGGACTCGGGAGCGGGGGAATGAGGCCGGGAGCCGTGGACAAGGCGAGGCTGGGGAGGACTGGAGAGCAAGCGTGGTGTTAAAGCTAAAGTTTATTTCCACCAGTGGAGATTTGGACAAGGCGACACTTCAGAGGCTCTGTATTGTAGTCAGAAATGTTTATTCGGCAGCTGTCCAAAAACAACTGAAAAAATTACCAATAACAGGAACAGACAAAATTAATCAGGTGTTGGGACTGCTCCTTCCGGCTAAAGTACCCGATTATGATGAAGATACAGTTATCAATCTATTGTCATGATTTCCATCGGTGACCACATCTGAGGATGAAAAGCAAACAGCCGTGAATGAGTGGAACCACTTTCCGATCCAGAATGAACAGCAAACTTTTACCTGCTGTTCTCGTAAAACAAATCGTGCAAGGTGCGATTAACTGAAACCGTCAACAGCTACTCGACTGGAAATTGCAAACCGCCCAGCAGATGTGCTCCCAACGAGTAAACATAGAAACATAGAAAATAGGTGCAGCAGTCGGCCATTCGGCCCTTCGAGCCTTCACCACCATTCAGTAAGATCATGGCTGATCATTCCCTCAGTACTCCTTTCCTACTTTCTCTCCATACCCCTTGATCCCTTGATCTGTAAGGGCCATATCTAACTCCCTCTTGAATATATCCAATGAACTGGCATCAACAACTCTCTGCGGCAGAGAATTCCACAGGTTAACAACTCTCTGAGTGAAGAAGTTTCTCCTCATCTCAGTCCTAAGTGGCCTGCCCCTTATCCTTAAACTGTGACCCCTGGTTCTGGACTTCCCCAACATCGGGAACATTCTTCCTGCATCTAACCTCTCCAGTCCCGTCAGAATCTTATATGTTTCAACGAGATCCCCTCTCATCCTTCTAAACTCCAGTGTATAGAGGCCCAGTTGATCCAGTCTCTCCTCATGTCAGTCCAGCCATCCCTGGAATCAGTCTGGTGAACCTTCGCTGCACTCCCTCAATAGCAAGAATGTCCTTCCTCAGATCAAATCTGAACACGATATTCCAGGTGGGGCCTCACCAAGGCCCTGTACAACTGCAGTAAGACTTCCCTGCTCCTATATGCAAATCCTCTTGCTATGAAGGCCAACATACCATTTGCCTTCTTCACCGTCTGCTGTACCTGCATGCCAACTTTCAATGACCGATGAACCATGACACCCAGGTCTCGTTGGACCTCCCCTTTTCCTAATCTGCCGCCATTCAGATAATATTCTGCCTTTGTGTTTTTACCCCCAAAGTGGATAACCTCACATTTATCCACATTATACTTCATCTGCCATGTATTTGTCCACTCGCCTAACCTGTCCAAGTCACCCTGCAGCCTCTTAGCGTCCTCCTCACAGCTCACACCGGGGAAGATGGCTCAACCGTGGCTAACAAGGGAAATTAAGGATAGTGTTAAATCCAAGGAAGAGGCATATAAATTAGCCAGAAAAAGCAGCATACCGGAGGACTGGGAGAAATTTAGAATACAGCAGAGGAGGACAAAGGGTTTAATTAAGAGGGGGAAAATAGAGTACGAGAGGAAGCTTGCCGGAAACATAAAAACTGACTGCAAAAGCTTCTATAGATATGTGAAGAGAAAAAGATGAGTGAAGACAAACGTAGGTCCCTTGCAGTCGGATTCGGGTGAATTTATAATGGGGAACAAAGAAATGGCAGACCAATTGAACAAATACTTTGGTTCTGTCTTCACAAAGGAAGACACAAATAACCTTCTGGATGTACTAGGGGACCGAGGGTTCAGTGAGAAGGAGGAACTGAAGGATATCCTTATTAGGCGGAAATTTGTTTTAGGGAAATTGACGGGATTGAAGGCCAATAAATCCCCAGGGCCTGATAGTCTACATCCCAGAGTAATTAAGGAAGTGGCCCTCGAAATAGTGGATGCATTAGTGATAATTTTCCAACAGTCTATTGACTCTGGATCAGTTCATATGGACTGGAGGGTTGCTAATGTAACACCACTTTTTAAAAAAGGGAGGGAGAGAGAAAACGGGTAATTATACCCGTTATAGGGTTAGCCTGACATCAGTAGTGGGGAAAATGTTGGAATCAATCATTAAGGATGAAATAGCAGCGCATTTGGAAAGCAGTGACAGGATCAGTCCAAGTCAGCATGGATTTATGAAGGGGAAATCATGCTTGACAAATCTTCTGGAATTTTTTGAGGATGAAACTAGTAGAGTGGACAAGGGAGAACCAGTGGATGTGGTGTATTTGGACTTTCAAAAGGCTTTTGACAAGATCCGCACAAGAGATTGGTGTGCAAAATTAAAGCACATGGTATTGGGGGTAATGTACTGACGTGGATAGAGAACTGGTTGGCAGACAGAAAGCAGAGAGTCGGGATAAACGGAACTTTTTCAGAATGGCAGGCAGTGACTAGTGGAGTGCTGCAGGGCTCAGTGCTGGGACCCCAGCTCTTTACAATATATATTAAAGATTTAGATGAAGGAATTGAGTGTAATATCTCCAAGTTTGCAGATGACACTAAACTGGGTGACGGTGTGAGCTGTGAGGAGAACGCTAAGAGGCTGCAGGATGACTTGGACAGGTTAGGTGAGTGGGCAAATGCATGGCAGATACAGTATAATGTGGATAAATGTTAGGTTATCCACTTTGGTGGCAAAAACAGGAAGGCAGAATATTATCTGAATGGCGACAGATTAGGAAAAGGGAAGGTGTATCGAGACCTGGGTGTCATGGTACATCAGTCAGTGAACGTTGGCATGCAGGTATAGCAGGCGGTGAAGAAGGCAAATGGCATGTTGGCCTTCAGAGCTAGGGGATTTGAGTATAGGAGCAGGGAGGTCTTACTGCAGTTGTACAGGGCCTTGGTGAGGCCTCACCTGGAATATTGTGTTCAGTTTTGGTCTCCTAATCTGAGGAAGGACGTTCTTGCTATTGAGGGAGTGCAGCGAAGGTTCACCAGAGTGATTCACGGGATGGCAGGACTGACATATGAAGAGAGACTGGATCAACTGGGCCTTATTACTTTGGAGTTTAGAAGGATGAGAGGGGATCTCATAGAAAAATATAAGATTCTGACGGGGCGGGACAGGTTAGATGCGGGTAGAATGTTCCCGATGTTGGGGAAGTCCAGAACCAGGGGACACAGTCTTAGGATAAGGGGTAGGCCATTTAGGACTGAGATGAGGAGAAACTTCTTCACTCAGAGAGTTGTTAACCTGTAGAATTCCCTAGCGCAGAATTGTTGATGCCAGTTCGTTTGATATATTCAAAAGGGAGTTAGATATGGCCCTTACGGCTAAAGGGATCAAGGGGTATGGAGAGAAAGCAGGAAAGGGGTACTGAGGGAATGATCAGCCATGATCATATTGAATGGTGGTGCAGGCTCGAAGGGCCACATGGGCTACTCCTGCACCTATTTTCTATGTTTATCTGTTTCTATGTTTCTTTTAGAGAGCTAGCATGGGCTCGATGGGCCGAATGGCTTCCTTCTGTGCTGTGATCGTTCTATGATTCATAAACTTAACCTGAGATTAGCATCGTGGAGATGTTAATAACTGGTCGGATATATCTAAAACTGCTTTGTAGAGCATTTGCAGATGCAGTAATATCATTTTTGTAAGAACTGTGGCCTCTTATGGATTAAATAAAGTCACTAACGAGGTTTATAAACCAAAAAAGTCCACTGATTTCATGAATTTGAAGAGTTTGTCTGATTGTGTCATGATTTGAGACGATGCGATGAAAAATGATAATGCGGCATTCCTTTAGATATGCTTTTTATTGGTTGCTGTTGTTGTTGTAAAAGTTGTTATTATAATATAAGTTGCAGTAAAAGTAGTCCTAGCAAAATTTGTTGTAAAACTTTCCCAGTGTCGCACTCAAAAGAAATTCATGGCCCATTCAGTACCAAAAAAATTGGAGGGAACATTGCCGCCAGATACTCGAGCCTGTTACATAGGAACAGGAGACCATTCAGCCCCTCAAGCTGCTGATATAGGTACATGGATAGCCCATTCAGCCCCTCGAACCTGCTTTAAATAGGAACAGGAGGAGGCCCATTCAGCCCCTCGTGCCTGTGGTGTAGGAACAGCAGGAGGCCTGTAACAGGGACACTGACCCCAGTCGTTAGGTGTTTGGTGTATTTGGTCTGGGAATAATACGAGATGTGAATTCCTACCCTCGCTATTGATCAGCCTGCTATCGACTATTCAGCCCCTCTGGCCTGTTACATAGGAACTAAAGATGGCCATTCAGCCCCTCGTGCCTGTTACATAGGAACAGGAGGAGGCCATTCAGCCCTTCGTGCCTGTTACATAGGAACAGGAGGAGGCCATTCACCCTTCGTGCCTGTTACATAGGAACAGGAGGAGGCCATTCACCCTTCGTGCCTGTTACATAGGAGCAGGAGGAGGCCATTCACCCTTCATGCCTGTTACATAGGAACAAGAGGAGGCCATTCAGCCCCTCGAACCTGCATTATGTAGGAATAGTTGGAGGTCCCTTCAGCCCCTCGAGCCTCTTGTATAAGAACAGGAGGAGGTCTATAGCAGGTCCAAAATTGCAGTCGTTGGGTGTATTTGTTCTGGGAAATATACGAGATGTGAATTCCTACCGTCGCTATCATCCAGCCATCTGCTATTAATCACTGGTGTCACTGTGTTGCTCAATGCTGCTGATTCACCAAATCCAGGGGACGAGAGGAGAAATGAAGAGATCATTAAACCAAAGACTAGACATTCAATCTCCTGACTTAATAATCTTCCATGGAGTCAAACTAACATGTTACATAGCAACAGGAGGAGGCCAATTAACCCCTCAAGCTTGTTACATAGGAACAAGAGGAGGCCGTTCAGACACTCGAGTCTGTTACATAGGAAGAGAAGGCCATTCAGCCCCTCGAGCCTGTTACACAGGAACTGAAGGTGGCCATTTGCCCCTCTGCC
This sequence comes from Pristiophorus japonicus, assembly GCF_044704955.1. Lineage (NCBI taxonomy): Eukaryota > Metazoa > Chordata > Chondrichthyes > Pristiophoridae > Pristiophorus > Pristiophorus japonicus. The sequence goes on along the minus strand of NC_092007.1, from coordinate 6,606,402 downwards.
TTAATAATCTTCCTGCGATCTAATCCAACACATTACATAGGAACAGGAGGAGGCCATTCAGCCTCTCTTGCCTGTTGCACAGAAATAGGAGGAGGCCATTAAGCCCCTCGAGGATGTTATGTAGGAATAGGAAAAGCCCATTCAGCCCCTCGACTGGTTACGTAGGAACAGAAGGAACCCATTCAGCCCCTTGAACCTGTTACACAGGAACAGGAGGAGGCCCATTCAGCCCCTTGAACCTGTTACACAGGAACAGGAGGAGGCCCATTCAGCCCCTCGAACCTGTTACACAGGAACAGGAGGAGGCCCATTCAGCCTCTCGAGCCTGTTACACAGGAACAGGAGGAGGCCCATTCAGCTCCTCGAGCCTGTTACCTAGGAACAGGAGAAGGCCATTCAGCCCCTCAAAGCTGTTACGTAGGCAAAGGTGGAACTCATTTAGCCCCTCGGGCCTGTGACAAACTGGAACAGGAGGTGGCCATTCAGCCCCTCGAGCCTGTAACATAGGACCAGGAGGAAGTCGTTCAGTCACTCGGGCCTGTTACATAGGAACAGGAGGAGGCCATGCAGCTCCTTAGTCCTGTTATACAGGAACAGGAGGAGGCCATTCAGCCCCTCCATGCCTGTGACGTAAGAACAGGAGGCCATTCAGCCCTTGGGTCTGTTACATAGGAAAAGGAGGAGACCATTCAGCCCCTTGAAGCTGTTAGTTAGGAACATTAGGAGGCCATTCAGTCGCTCGAGACTTTTACAAAGGAACAGGAGGAGACTATTCAGCCCCACAGTCCTGTTACATAGGATCAGAAGTTGGCCATTTGCCCCGATGCCTGTTACATAGGAACAGGAGGAGCTCATTCATCCCCTCGAGACTCTTGTGTCGGAACATGAGGCCATTCAGCCCCCTGAGCCTGTTACAAAGGAACAGGAGGAGGGCCATTCATCCCCGCAAGCCTGTTGCATAGGAACAGGAGGAGGCTCATTCAGCTCCTTGCGCCTCTTGTATAGGAACAGGAGGAGGCCATTCAGCCCTTCGTGTCTGTTATATAAGAATAGGAGGAGGCCATTCAGTCCCTTGAACCTGCTTTATATACGAATAGGAGGAGCCCATTCAGTCCCTCGAGCCTCTTGTGCAGGAACAGGAGGAGACCATTCAGTCCCTTGAACCTGCTTTATATAGTGTTATGTATTTAACCCTTTGTAACTTGCATTACACCTGACCACCAGAGGGCCCACCTGTTGGAGTCCCAAGGGATCCCAGCATCCCTTGGGAGCACAGTATATAAGCAAGCCACCCACGAGGTACCTGCACTCTGGAACCTTAGTAAAGGACCTAAGGTCACACTTGCTCATTACACACAGTACTCAGTCTCACCATTTATTATGAGTGTAACAATTGGCGACGAGGTAACGAACAACCGTGCGAAAATGCAAAGAACAGTCGGCATCGTGAAGAAGTTCTCAGAAGGGGACAATTGGGAGGCCTTCATGGAGAGACTCGACCAATACTTTGTGGCCAACGAGCTGGAAGGGGACGAGAATGCCACCAAACGAAGGGCGATCCTCCTCACTGTCTGTGGGGCAACAGCCTATGGCCTCATGAAGAATCTCCTGGCCCCGGCAAAACCAACAGAGAAATCCTACGAAGAATTGTGTATGCTGGTCTGGGAGCACCTAAATCCTAAGGAAAGCGTTTTGATGGCGAGATATCGGTTCTACACGTGTCAACAATCAGAGGGCCAGGAAATGGCGAGCTACGTTGCCGAACTTCGCAGGACATTGTTATTTTGAGGGATTCCTAGAACAAATGCTCAGAGACGTTTTGTACGGGCATCGGACGTGAGACAATCCTTTGCAAACTGTTGACTGTAGAAACTCTGAATCTGAGTAAAGCCATAATGATCGCATTTATGTCCACCAGCGACAACATCAAGCAAATTTCACAAAACAAAGAAGTCTCGGCCAGTACTGTGCATAAAGTAACGTTGGTTTTGAGCAGAAATGTACATGGCAGAACGTATACACCGGCAGCTGTGGCCCGACCTCAATTGACCCAGAGTCCGCCATCATCTGTTAATGCGAGGCAGTTAACACCCTGTTGGCGCTGTGGGGGTGATCGGCCCCAACGAAGGAGGCAGAAGTGTACGGGGTACACACCAATAATGTTGAAAGTTGAACTGAACGGCATTCCAGTATCTATGGAGCTGGACACAGGGGCAAGTCAGTCCATGATGAGTAAAAAGGTTTTCGACAGGTTGTGGGGAAAGAAGGCACACAGGCCCAAGCTCAGCCCCATTCACACCAAACTAAAACTTACACCAAGCAACTAATCCCTGTAACTGGCAGTGCAGAAGTCAAAGTCTCCTATGATGGAGCAGTACACGAACTCCCGCTGTGGATTGTGCCAGGGGATGGCCCCACATTGTTTGGCAGAAGCTGGCTGGGGAAAATCCGCTGGAACTGGGACGACATCCGAGGGCTTTCGTCTGTCGACGACGCCTCATACATCCGGGTTCTAAGCAAATTCCCATCGTTATTCGAGCCAGGCATTAGAAGCTTCTCGGGGGCGAAAGTACAGATCCATTTGGTTCCCGGCACGCGACCCATTCACCACAAGGCTCGGGCGGTATTGTACATGATACGTGAAAAAGTGGAAATTGAGCTGGACAGGCTGCAACGTGAAGGCATCATTGCGCCGGTGAAATTCAACGACTGGGCCAGTCCGATTGTCCCAGTACTCAAGGAGGATGGTACGGTTAGACTATAAAGTAACAATTAACCGGTTTTCGCTGCAAGACCAGTACCCGCTACCAAAGGCAGACGACCTATTTGCGATCCTGGCTTAAGGGAAGACGTTCACTAATCTGGACCTGACCTCGGCCGACATGATGCAGGTGCTGGAGGAGTCTTTGAAAGGCCTCACCTGCATCAACACGCACTTAGATCTGTTTATCTACAACCGGTGCACGTTCGGGATTCGGTCGGCTGCGACGATCTTCCAGTGGAACATGGAGAGCCTGCTAAAGTTGGTTCCTTGCACAGGGGTCTTCCAGGATGATATATTGGTTACAGGTTGGGACACCATGGAGCACTTGAAGAATCTGGAGGAGGTTCTTAGGCGGTTGGATCGCGTGGAGCTCAGGTTGAAACGCTCGAAGTGTGTTTTTCTGGCACAGGACGTTGAATTCTTAGGAAGGAGAATCGCAGCAGATGGCATCAGACCCACTGACGCCAAGACGGAGGCCATCAAGAACGCGCCGCGACCACAGAACGTGACGGAGCTGCGATCATTCCTGGGACTCCTTAACTATTTTGCTAATTTCCTACCTGGGTTAAGCACCTTGCTCGAACCCCTGCATGCGCTACTGCGCAAGGGAGACAACTGGGTATGGGGGAATTCACAAGAGGCTGCCTTTAAGAAAGCCAGAAATTTATTGTGTTCTAACAAACTGCTTGTCCTGTATAATCCATGTAAACGATTAGTGTTAGCTTGCAATGCGTCGTCATACGGGGTCGGATGTGTGTTACAACAGACTAATGATTCGGGGATTTTGCAATCTGTTGCGTGTGCAGCCAGGAGTTTGTCCAAGGCCGAATGGGCCTACAGCATGGTTGAAAAAGAGGCTCTGGCGTGCGTTTACGGGGTAAAGAAAATGCATCTGTACTTATTTGGCCTCAAGTTCGAGCTTGAAACTGACCACAAGTCTCTCATATCGCTGTTCTCTGAGAACAAAGGGATTAATACTAATGCCTCTGCCCGCATCCAAAGATGGGCGCTCACGATATCGGCATACAACTATGTAATCCGCCACAGACCGGGCAGAGAACTGCGCAGATGCTCTCAGTCGGCTACCATTGCCCACCACCGGGGTGGAAATGGCACAGCCAGCGGACTTGCTCATGGTCATGGAGGCATTTGAGAACGAGAAGTCCCCTGTTACGGCCTGCCAGATCAGGACCTGGACCAGCCAGGATCCTTTACTGTCCTTGGTAAAAAACTGTGTTCTCCATGGGAGCTGGTCCAGTGTCCCAGTGGAGATGCAGGAAGCGATTAAGCCGTTCCACAGACGCAAAGACGAGTTGTCCCTGCAGGCGGACTGTCTTTTGTGGGGCAATTGCGTGGTCTAGCCCAAGAAAGACAGAGACACATTTATTTGCGAACTGCACAACACCCACCCAGGCATCGTAATGATGAAAGCCATATCTAGATCTCACGTGTGGTGGCTGGCATCGACTCAGATTTAGAGTCATGCGTGCGCCAGTGAACACTGGCTCTCAGCTGAGCAATGTACCCAGAGAGGCATCGCTAAGTTTGTGGTCGTGGTCATCCAAACCGTGGCCGAGGAGCCATGTAGACTATGCGGGCCCATTCCTAGGCAAAATGTTTTTGGTTGTCATGGACGCTTACTCAAAATGGATTGAATGTACAATAATGTCTGTAAGCACATCCACGGCCACCATTGAAAGCCTATGAGGCATGTTTGCAATGCACAGCTTGCCTGATGTCCTAGTCAGCGACAATGGGCCGTGCTTCACCAGTGCTGAATTCCAGGCATTCATGACCCGCAACAGGATCAAACATGTCACATCTGCCCCGTTCAAGCCTGCATCCAATGGCGGTTCAGACCATGAAGCAAAGCTTGAAACGTGTGTCGGAAGGCTCCCTGCAGACCCGGTTATCTCGAGTACTGCTCAGCTACCGCACCAGACCCCACTCACTCACCGGGATTCTTCCAGCTGAGCTACTCATGAAAAGGGTGCTTAAAACAAGGCTCTCTCTTGTCCACCCTGATCTCCATGATCACGTGGAGGGCAAACGGCATCAACAAAGTGTGTACCATGACCGCGCAAATTTGTCTCGCGATATTGAGATCAATTTTTATGCTTAATTATGGACATGGTCCCAAATGGCTCGCTGGCACGGTCACAGCCAAAGAGGGGAGTAAGATGTTTCAGGTCAAACTGACCAATGGACAAACGTACAGAAAACATTTGGACTAAATCAAATTGTGGTTCACCAACAGTTACGAACAACCCGAAGAGGACACCACCAACTTTGACCTTCCAACACACACACAAGTGGCAACTGACATCATAGTTGACCATGAAACCGAACTCATCATCTCCAGCAGCTCGGCAAGGCCGGCTGCCCAACAGCCCAGTGAAGAACTGACCAACCCACCCACACCAGCATTTGTACTGAGACGATCGACAAGGGAGCGCAAAGCCCCAGATCATCTCACCTTGTAAATAAGTGTACTGTTGACTTCACGGGGGAGTGATGTTATGTATTTAACCCTTTGTAACTTGAATTACACCTAAGGGCCCAGCATCCCTTGGGAGCACAGTATATAAGCAGGACACCCACGAGGTACCTGCACTCTGGAGCCTTAATAAAGGAGCTAAGGTCACACTTGCTCATTACACAGTACTCAGTCTCACCATTTATTATGAGTGTAATATATAGGAACAGGAGGAAGCCCATTCAGCCCCTTGAACCTCTTGTACAGATACGTAGAAACATAGAAAATAGATGCAGGAGTAGGCCATTCAGCCCTTCGAGCCTGCACCGCCATTCAATAAGATCATGGCTGATCATTCCTTCAGTACCCCTTTCCTGCTTTCTCTCCATACCCCTTGATCCCTTTAGCCATAAGGGCCATATCTAACTCCCTCTTGAATATATCCAATGAACTGGCCTCAACAACTCTCTGTGGCAGGGAATTCCACAGGTTAACAACTCTCTGAGTGAAGAAGTTTCTCCTAAATGGCCTACCCCTTATCCTAAGACTATGTCCCCTGGTTCTGGACTTCCCCAACATCGGGAACATTCTTCCCGCATCTAACCTGTCCAGTCCCGTCAGAATCTTATACGTTTCTATGAGCTCCCCTCTCATCCTTCTAAACTCCAGTGAATAAAGGCCCAATTGATCCAGTCTCTCCTCATATGACAGACCAGCCATCCCTGGAATCAATCTGGTGAATCTTCGCAGCACTCCCTCAATAGCAAGAACATCCTTCCTCAGACTAGGAGACCAAAACTGAACACAATATTGCAGGTGAGGCCTCACTAAGGCCCTGTACAACTGCAGTAAGACTCCCTGCTCCTATACTCAAATCCCCTAGCTATGAAGGCCAACATACCATTTGCCTTCTTTACCGCCTGCTGTACCTGCGTGCCCACTTTCAGTGACTGATGAACCAGGTCTTGTTGCACCTGCCCTTTTCTTAATCTGCCGCCATTCAGATAATATTCTGCCTTCGTGTTTTTGCCCCCAAAATGGATAACCTCACATTTATCCACATTATACTGCATCTGCCATGCATTTGCCCACTCACCTAACCTGTCCAAGTCACCCTGCAGCCTCTTAGCGTCCTCCTCACAGCTCACACCGCCACCCAGTTTAGTGTCATCCGCAAGTTTAGAGATAATACACGCTATTCCTTCATCTAAATCATTAATGTATATTGTAAAGAGCTGGGGTCCCAGCACTGAGCCCTGCGGCACTCCACTAGTCACTGCCTGCCATTCTGAAAAGGACCCGTTTATCCCGACTCCCTGCTTCCTGTCTGCCAACCAGTTCTCTATCCACGCCAGTACATTACCCCCAATACCATGCGCTTTGATTTTGCACACCAGGAACAGTCGGAGGCCATTGAGACCCTCAAAACTGCTTTATATAGGAACAGGAGGAGGCCCATTCAGCCCCTCGAGCCTCTTGTATTCAAACAGGAGAATGTATGTAATAGGGGCACAGATCCCAGTTGTTGGGCATTTGCTGTATTTGTTCTGGGAATAACATGAGATGTGAATTCCTACCGTCTTAATCGACCAGCTTTCTGACACTGGTCTCTGGTGTCACTGAGTTGCTCCTTGTGGTTCCTGATTCACCAAATCCAGGGGAAGAGAGGAGAAATGAAGAGATCATTAAACCAAAGACTACACATTCCACGCTCCTGACTTAATAATCTTCAATGGATTCAATCCAACACATTGCATAGCCCATTCAGCCCCTCGGGCATGTTATACAGGAACAGGAGGACAAATATTTGACACTGAGCCACATAAAACAATATTAAGATAACAACAATAACAATTTGCATTTATATAGTGCCTTTAACGTAGTGAAATGTGCCAAGGCACTTCACAGGAGTATTATGAGATAATAAATTTGATACCGAGCTGCATAAGTAGAAATTAGCGCAGGTGACCAAAAGTTTGGTCAAAGAGGCATGTTTTAAGGGGTGTCTTGATGGAGGAAAGAGAAATAGAGGCAGAGAGGTTTAGGCAGGGAGTTCCAGAGCTTGTGTCCTCGGCAACAGAAGGCATAGCCATCAATGGTTGAGCAATTATAATCAGGGGTACCAAAGAGGGCAAAATTAGAGTAGCGCGGAGATCTCGGGTGAGGTGTGAGGGGCTGCAGGAGATTACAGAGTTAGGGAAGGGCGAGGCCATGGAGGGATTTGAACACAAGGATCAGAATTTTGAAATTGAAGCATTGCTTAACCGGATGCCATTGTAGGTTAGCGACCACAGGGGTGATGGGTGAGCGGGGCTTGGTGCAAGTTAGGACACGGGCAGTGAGCACAGGGGGTGATGGGTGAGCGGGACTCGGTGCGAGTTAGGACACGGGCAGTGAGCACAGGGGGTGATGGGTGAGCGGGACTCGGTGCGAGTTAGGACACGGGCAGTGAGCACAGGGGGTGATGGGTGAGCGGGACTGGGTGTGAGTTAGGACACGGGGCAGTGAGCACAGTGGGTGATGGGTGAGCGGGACTCGGTGCGAGTTAGGACACGGGCAGTGAGCACAGGGGGTGATGGGTGAGCGGGACTCGGTGCGAGTTAGGACACGGGCAGTGAGCACAGTGGGTGATGGGTGAGCGGGACTCGGTGCGAGTTAGGACACGGGGCAGTGAGCACAGGGGGTGATGGGTGAGCGGGACTCGGTGCGAGTTAGGACACGGGCAGTGAGCACAGGGGGTGATGGGTGAGCGGGGCTTGGTGCAAGTTAGGACATGGGCAGCCGAGTTTTGGATCGCCTCTAGTTTACATTGGGTAGAATGTGGGAGGCCGGCCAGGAGTGCATTGGAATGGTCAAGTCTGGAGGTAACAAAGGCGTGGATGAGGGCTTCAACAGTGGATTAGCTGAGGCAAGGACGGAGATAAGGGATGTCACGGAGATGGAAATAGGCGGTCTTAGTAATGCTGCGCATATGTGGCCGAAAGCTCATTTCAAGGTCAAATGTGACATCAAGTTGCAAACCGTCTGGTTCAGCCTCAGACAGAAGTTGGGGCGAGGGATGGCGTGAGTGGTCTAGGGAACAGAGTTTGTGGCAGGAACCAAAAACAATGGCTTCGGTCTTCCCAATATTCAACTGGAGAAAATTTCTGCTCATCCAGAACTGGTGACCGAAAGCTTGGTCAAAGAGGTAGGTTTAAAGGAGTGTCTTAAAGGAGGAGAGGCGGGGAGGTTTAGGGAGGGAGTTCCAGAGCTCGGTGCCCAGGCAGCTGAAGGCACGGCCACCATATGTGGAGCGATGGAAATCGGGGAATGTGCAAGAGGACAGAATTGGAGGAGCGCAGAAATCTCGGAGGGTTGTGGGGCTGGAGAAGGTTACAGAGATAGGGAGTCCTGGTCCAACTGCACTTGGAGAACAGGAAATTGGATATATTCTTGAAATGGATAAATTTGCAGATCGGCGTGGTAAGTGGGACTAATTGGATATATTCTTTCAAAAGGGCCGGCACAGGCATGATGGGGCAAGTGGCCTCCTTCTGTGCTGTATGATTCTATGATTCCAAGTTGAATGTCTGTCATACTGACCTCTCTGCCTCCGACAGAAATACCAATATAACCACAACAATATCAGGACTCCAGCTACAGCTCCAAATATTGCTCCCAAGACACATCCAAGACTTGCTGCAGGAGGAATAAGAACAGAGATTAAAAAGCAATAATACTGACCAGAGTTGAGCTGCCCATTCCACAATGCTGAGCACAGGTCAGAGGTCAGTGTAGGCTACGCATTGTCCTCTCTGCAGCCAGACCCACCCCCTATTAAACAGGAACATAGGAATAGGAGGAGGCCATTCAGCCCCTCAGGCCTATTTCATAATAACAAGAGGAGCCCATACAGCCCCTTGAGCATGTTACACAGGAACAGGAGGAGGCCCATTCAGCCCCTCGAGCCTGTTACACGGGAACAGGAGGAGGCCCATTCAGCCCCTCGAGCCTGTTACACAGGAACAGGAGGAGGCCCATTCAGCTCCTCGAGCCTGCTCCACAGGAACAGGAGGAGGCCCATTCAGCCCCTCAAGCCTGTTACACAGGAACAGGAGGAGGCCATTCAGGCCCTTGGGCCAGTTACATTGGAGCAGGAGGAGGCCCATTCAGCCGCACGAGCCTGTTACATTGGAATAAGAGGAGACCGTACAGCCTCTCGAGTTTGTTTCACAGGAACAGGAGGAGGCCCATTCAGCCGCTCGAGCTTGTTACACAGGAACAGGAGGAGGCCCATTCAGCTCCACGAGCCTGTTACACAGGAACAGGAGGAGGCCCATTCAGCCCCTCGAGCCTGTTACACAGGATCAGGAGGAGGCCCATTCAGCCCCTCGAGCCTGCTACACAGGAACAGGAGGAGGCCCATTCAGCCCCTCGAGCTTGTTACACAGGAACAGGAGGAGGCCCATTCAGCCCCTTGATCCTGTTACACAGGAACAGGAGGAGGCCATTCAGGCCCTTGGGCCTGTTACACAGGAACAGGAGGAGGCCCATTCAGCCCCTCGAGCCTGTTACACAGGAACTGGAGGAGGCCCATTCAGCCCCTTGGGCCTGTTACACAGGAACAGGAGGAGGCCATTCAGGCCCTTGGGCCAGTTACATTGGAGCAGGAGGAGGCCCATTCAGCCGCACGAGCCTGTTACATTGGAACAAGTGGAGACCGTACAGCCTCTCGAGCCTGTTACACAGGAACAGGAGGAGGCCCATTCAGCCCCTCGAGCTTGTTACACAGGAACAGGAGGAGGCCCATTCAGCCCCTCTAGCCTGTTACACAGGAACAGGAGGAGGCCCATTCAGCCCCTCAAGCCTGTTACACAGGAACAGGAGGAGGCCCATTCAGCCCCTCGAGCCTATTACACAGGAACAGGAGGAGGCCCATTCAGGCCCTTGGGCCAGTTACATTGGAGCAGGAGGAGGCCCATTCAGCCGCACGAGCCTGTTACATTGGAACAAGAGGAGACCGTACAGCCTCTCGAGCCTGTTACACAGGAACAGGAAGAGGCCCATTCAGCCCCTCGGGCCTGTTACACAGGAATAGGAGGAGGCCCATTCAGCCCCTCGAGCCTGTTACACAGGAACAGGAGGAGGCCCATTCAGCCGCTCGTGCCTGTTACACAGGTACAGGAGGAACGCCATTCAGCCCCTCGAGCCTGTTACACAGGGACAGGAGGAGGCCCATTTAGCCCCTCGAGGCTGTTACACAGGAACAGGAGGAGGCCCATTCAGCTCCCTCGAGCCTGTTACACAGGAACAGGAGGAGGCCGTACAGACCCTCGAGCCTGTTACACAGGAACAGGAGGAGGCCCATTCAGCCCCTCGAGCCTGTTACCATAGTTACAGAGGAGGCCATTCAGAGCCTCGAACCTGTTACACAGGAACAGGAGGAGGCCCATTCAGCCCCTCGAGCCTGTTACCATAGTTACAGGAGGAGGCCATTCAGAGCCTCGAGCCTGTTACACAGGAACAGGAGGAGGCCCATTCAGTGCCTCAAGCCTGTTACACAGGAACAGAGGGAGCCCCATTCAGTACCTCGAGCCTGTTACACAGGAACAGGAGGCGGCCATTCAGCCCCTCGAGCTGTTACACAGGAACAGGAGGCGGCCCATTCAGCCCCTCGAGCCTGTTACACAATACAATCAGATCCTGTCTAATCTTCTACCTCTACCCCACTTTTCCACCCGATCTCCATATCCCTTGATGCCCCAAGTGTCCAAAAATCTATCAGTCTCAGTCTTGAATATAAACAACAAATCAGCATCCAAAGCCTTGTGGGGCAGTGAATTCCAAAGATTCACCACCCTGAGTAAAGAAATACCCCCCTCATCTCAGTCTTATTCTGAAACTGCGAGCTCGACTTCTAGACTCTCCAGCCAGGAGAAACAAAACTCTCAGCATCTATCCTGTCAATCCCCCTCAGGGTCTTACATGTTTCAATGCAATCACCTCTCATTCTTCTAAACTCCAGGGAGAATAGGCCCAATCTACCCAATCTGTCCTCATAGGACAACCCTCCCATCCCAGAGATCAATGTAGTGAACCTTTATTGCACCTTCCTCAGATAAGGAGACCAAAACTGTGCGCAGTACAGGTGCAGCGTTGAGAATCCAGAGCTCTCGGAACTGAGGCCGTTCCGGATTCTGGGCTTTTCCGGACTTTTGATCGTCTTTCTAACGTCACAAAATCCGGAAACATCCGAGCCCAGGTTCAGATATTTCCGGATTTTGGAATGTGAGAAAGGCTGACCGACCCCGTCGCGGAGGAGGTGTCCAGGCGTGCCGGTGAGGAGGCCCCGAGGTAAGGGCAGTGGGTGAAGAGCGGTGGTGTGGCAAGGCAAGCGGGGCTGAGGCGAGAGGGTCGGGTCAGGGCGAGCAGGGTGAGGCGAGAGGGATGTGGTGAGCGGGGTCGGGGCGAGCGGGGTGAGGCGAGTGGGATGAGGCGAGTGGGTCGGGCGGGGCGAGCGGGGCGGGGCGAGCGGGGTGAGGCGAGTGGGATGTGGTGAGCGGGGGTGGGGCGAGCGGGGTGAGGCGAGTGGGATGTGGTGAGCGGGGGCGGGGCGAGCGGGGTGAGGCGAGTGGGATGTGGTGAGCGGGGGCGGGGCGAGCGGGGCTGAGGCGAGCTGGTCGGACGGGCGAGACGAGTGGGTTGGGGCAAGTGGGCCAGGACGAGACCGGTGAGGCGAGTGGGCGCGGGGCGAGCGAGCGCGGGGCGAGCGGGGTGGGGTGAGCGGGCGCTGGGTGACTGGGTCGGGGTGAGGCGGGTGAGGCGAGTGGGATGAGGCGAGCGGGGGGGGGGGCGGGGTGAGCGGATCGTGGCATGCGGGGGTGAGTTGAGCGGGACGGGGCAAGTGGGAGTGAGGTGAGCGGGGTGAAGCGAGTGGGGACGGGGCGAGCGGGTTGGGGCGAGTGGAGTTAAGCGACTGGAGGCTGGGTGAGTGGGTCGGGGCGAGGCGGGCTCGAGGTCAGGCAGCGGAGGGTCAGGATTCTGGAACATTTTACAGATTCCAGACGATCCTGCCACCGATTTCAGAACTCCACATTCTCGACGTTGCATCTGTACTCCAGGTGTGGTCTCACCAAAGCCCTGCACAATTGTAGCAAGACTTCCTTACTCTTGTACTCCAAGCCCTTGTAATAAAGGCCAACATGCCATTTGCCTTCTGCATTGCTTGCTGTACTTGCATGCTAATTCTCTGCGTTTCCTGTACTCGGACACCTAAATCTCTCTGAACACCAACATTTAATAGTTTCTCACCATTTTAAAAATATTGTTTCTCAATTTTTCTCCCCAGTGACTAACCTCGCATTTCCCCAAGTTATATTTCATCTGCCGCCTTCTTGCCCACATACTTAACCTGTTTACGTCCCTTTGCAGGCTGTTTGCCTCCTCCTCACAGCTTACTGTCCCACCAACTTTGTATCGTCAGCAAACTTGGATACATTGCACAGTCCCTTCATCTAAGTCATTAACATAGATTGTAAATAGCTGAGGCCCCAGCACTGATCCTTGCAGCACCCCACTAGTTCCAGACTGCTAATCTGAAAATGACCCCTTTATCGCTGCTCTTTGTTTTGTCCGTTAACCGATCTTCTATCCATTTTACTATATTACCGCCAACCCCATGAGCCTTCATCTTGCATATAACAACCTTTTATATGGCATCTCATCGAATTCCTTTTGGAAATCCAAATATACTGCATCCACTAGTTCTCCTTTATCTAACCTGCTCGTTAGATCCTCAAAAAACTCTAATAATTTTGTTGAACCTGATTTCCCTTGCATAAAACCATGTTGACTCTGCCTAATCATATTATGATTTTCTAAGTGGCCTGTTATTTATCACTTCTTTAAGAAAGAATTCCAGAATTTTCTCGACTATTGATGTCAGGCTAACTGGCCTGTAGTTCCCTGTTTTCTCGCTCTCTTTATTGAATAACAGGGTCATATCTGCTACTTTCCAATCCGCTGGGACCGTTCTAGAATCTAGAGAATTTTGGAAGATCACACATGATGCATCCACGATCTCTGTAGCCACCTCTTTTAGAACCATAGGGTGCAGTCATCAGGTCCAGGGGATTTGTCTGCTTTTAGTCCCTTAGTTTCTCTATTAATTACTTTAAGTTCCTCACTCTTATTAGCCCCTTGGTTCCCCACAATTTTGGTATGCTTTTTGTGTCTTCTACTGTGAAGATAGATGCAAAATATTTGTTTAAAGTCTCTGCAATTTCCTTATTCCCCATAATAATTTCTCCTGTCTCAGCCTCTAAGGGACCAATGTTTCCTTTTGCTACTCTCTTCCTTGTTACACACTTGCAGAACTTCTTACACTCTGTTTTTATATCTCTTGTAAGTTTACTCTCATAGTCTATTTTCTCTCTTTTTTTCTCTCAATGTTTTGGTCATCCTTTGCTGGTTTCTGAAGCTCTCCCAATCCTCAGGCTTACGACCACTATTCTTTGCACCATTATAAGCCTCTTTGTTTAATCTAATACAATTCTTAACTTCTTTAATTAGCCACAGATGGATTACTTTTCCCATGGCGTTTTTATTTGTCAATGGAATGTACATTGATTGAGAATTTTGGAATATTTGTTGGAATATTTGCCTTTGCTTATCTACCGTGATACCTTTTAATCAAATTTCCCAGTCTACCTTAGCCAACTCGCCTCTCAACCTATGTAATTGTCTTTATTTAAGACTGTAATTTCGGAATAGGCTTGAGTGGTTGATTCTATTAAAGGCTGAGACAAATAGATTTTTGGACTCATGGGGAACCGAGAGATATGGGGTTCGGGCGGGAAGGTGGAGTTGAGGTAGAAGATCATCCCATGAGCTTATCGAATGGCGGAGCAGGCTCGAAGGGCCGTATGGCCTATTCCTGCTCCTAATTCTTCTGCTCTTATGAACAGAAGGAGGCCTCTTGAAAAGGAACAGGGGGCTCAATCAGCTCCTCGAGCTGCTTGTATAGGAACAGGAGAAGGCCCAATCAGCCCCTCTAGCCTGTTATACAGGAACAGGAGGAGGCCCATTCAGCCCCTCAAGCCTGTTACACAGGAACAGGAGGAGGCCCATTCAGCCCCTTGAGTCTGTTACTATAGGAACAGGAGGAGGCCCATTCAGCCCCTCGGGCCTGTTACACAGGAACAGGAGGAGGCCCATTTAGCCCCTCGAGTCTGTTACACAGGAACAGGAGGAGCCCATTCAACCCCTCGGGCCTGTTACACAGGAACAGGAGGAGCCCATTCAGCCCCCGAGCCTGTTACACAGGAACAGGAGGAGGCCCATTCAGCCCCTTGAGCCTGTTACTGTAGGAACAGGAGGAGGCCCATTCAGTCCCTTGAACCTGTTACACAGGAACAGGAGGAGGCCCATTCAGCCCCTCGAGCCTGTTACACAGTAACAGGAGGAGGCCATTCAGCCCCTCGAGCCTGTTACACAGGAACAGGAGGAGGCCCATTCAGCCGCTCAGGCCGGTTATATAAGAACAGGACGAGGCCTGTAACAGGGACACAGATCGCAGTTGTGTATTTATTCTGGACTAACACGAGATATGAATCCTACCCATGCAATCCATTGTGCTGGTCTCTGTCGTCAATCCAATTCACCAAATCCAGGGAAAGAGAGGAGAAATGAAGAGATTATTAAATCAAAGACGACACATATCACGCTCCTGACTTAATAACCTTCCTGAGATTCAATCCAACACATTTACCATCTGGTATAGAACTTTTCCAATCACAGGCAAATCTGTAGGCCGTGTTAGAATCAGAAAACTTACAGCACAGAATGAGACCCATTGTGCCTGTGCCAGCTCTCTGAAAGAGCTATTCAATTAGTCTCAACCCCCTCCCCCGGCGTCCCTCGCTGTCGCCCTGCTCCTTCCCCATGGCCCTGACAAATTTTCCCTTCAAGTATTTATCCAATTCCCCTTTTGAAAGTTCCCATTAAATCAGCTTCCACCACCCTTTCAGCCAGCGCAATCCAGATCACAACAATTCGATGTGCTAAAAAAAACTCCACCGAAGTTTTAGTTAATTTAACATCAGATTTCTACACTACAGGTTGAACCTCTCTGGTTCGGGACTCTCTGGTCCGGAAACATCCGTGGTTCAGCATTAGTTTGAAGGAAAAAACCCCACAATTTTAAGACTCATATGATTTTTCTCCCAAATTGCTCGCAGCAGTGTCCAGGCTAAAACCTATTTGCTAACCGAGAGTTTCCGATATTGCGCAGAATAAGTTAAAGATGCAGTCGGATGCTTTTGGTCATAACTCTAGAGGTTGAATCGGTTGGACAGGTGATTCTGGAGGAATTCTGCCAGTTGTACTGCAACCGTTTGGCCAGTAGGTTACTCCGTCCATATATACAGCGGAAACTGGCGAGAGGAGAGGAGAGCGGAAGACGGAGGGCTTGAGCTGGGGGATCTGCGCTCAGCGACCACCGTCTCTCCCTTCTCAGCGAACGAGGACATTGTGCAAATAGTCTGGGCTGGAGCCACTAGTTTTTTCAGCTTGATCCCACCTCGCATTTTTCCTTTTTAAAAAAAAATATCCTGGTGGTTACTCAGCACGAACCCTGAGGTTGAGAATCCCTGAGCCAGATAATGGGTACTAGGAGCTGCTATTAACTCCCATAATGAACTCTACAAACTCACCAGAAAATTCTCTGGTTCAGCACCGGTCATGTCCTGAGGGTGCTGGACCACAGAGGTCCAACCTGTACTTTCTTTCCTTATTTATTTCTTTCCTCTCTTTCTTTCTCTATCTCTTTGTCCGCGCTGGATGTCTCTCCATTACCTGGCTCGGATGTGGCGTTGCTCCTGGTTTCCCTGTTGCAGAGGTTTCCCTCACAACACTTGGGAAGCTCAAAGACCTGAATGCGGAAAAACTTGAAGTCGAATGTGCTTTGGCACATCCTCACCGAGGCGCAGCCCCTGGCGAAGAACAAGCCCATGTTCGGCACTAGACACAGACGGGAAACAGGTTAGATATCCAGGGGTGTGATAAAACAGTCCTCGCTGGTTAGAACGGGCGGGTTTGTGACCACGACATTGGCCCACTTTACGGGATGGGCGGTTTAACGGGACAGCACTGTGACAGTGCTCGACTGGTCTACATACCTGTGTATCGCACTTGCTGCAATCACAGCGCATTTTACAACACAGGAACAGATGAAAGGTGCATTTTAAAGATAATCTGGTTTTAATGATGTTGTTCGAGGGATAAATATTGGCCGCAGGTCACTGGGGAGAACACCCCTGCTCCTCTTCGAAATAGTGCCATGGGATCTTTTACATCCATCTGAGAGGGCACACCTCGGTTTAACGTCTCATCCGAAAGATGAGACCTCCGACAGTGTGGCGCCCCCTCAGTACTGCCCCTCCGACAGTGTGGCGCTCCCTCAGTACTGTCCCTCCGACAGTGCGGCGCCCCCTCAGTACTGCCCCTCCGACAGTGCGGCGCTCCCTCAGTACTGCCCCTCCGACAGTGCGGCGCCCCCTCAGTACTGCCCCTCCGACAGTGTGGCGCCCCCTCAGTACTGCCCCTCCGACAGCGCGGCGCTCCCTCAGTACTGCCCCTCCGACAGTGTGGCGCCCCCTCAGTACTGCCCCTCCGACAGTGCGGCGCTCCCTCAGTACTGCCCCTCCGACAGTGCGGCGCTCCCTCAGTACTGCCCCTCCGACAGTGCAGCACTTCCTCAGTACTGCCCCTCTGACAGTGCAGCACTCCCTCAGTATTGCTCCTCCGACAGTGCAGCGCTCCCTCAGTACTGCCCCTCCGACAGTGCAGCGCTCCCTCAGTACTGCCCCTCCGACAGTGCAATGCTCCCTCAGTACTGCCCCTCCGACAGTGCAATGCTCCCTCAGTACTGCCCCTCTGACAGTGCAGCGCTCCCTCAGTACTGCCCCTCTGACAGTGCAGCGCTCCCTCAGTACTGCTCCTCCGACAGTGCAATGCTCCCTCAGTTCTGGCACTGGGTGTGTCGGCCTGGATTACGGGTCTCAAATCTCTGGAGTAAGACTGGAACCCACGATCTGCTGACTTGGAGGCAAGGGGGCTGCACACTGTGCCACAGCTGACACCCTCAGGTGCATGAAATCACTCAAGTCTCACAAACATGGCAGAAGATTCAACGTACACGCAGCCTGTTTGCCTGTGAAATTTATGCAGCGGGTCTCCGACCCAACGCACTTCACTGTTTGTTCATTATCACTGCAGGAAGTGGACGAGCTGTTAAAACACCCTCTGCATTCCATTCCATTCTGGGTGGTGTTCGGCGGCTCTGAAATGGAAAACAGAAAGCGAGATTCTTTTCACCTTATGGAGAAACACGGGCTGGGTATTTTTGAATTGGTTCATTGTCTTGGTTAGAAACCAGCCCTGCATTCTGCCACATGACCTTTGATTGTCTGCATAGCTACAGGAGGAGGCCATTCAGCCCCTCGAGCCTGTTCCGCCATTCAGTTAAATCATGGCTGATCTATTCCATGTTAACCCGCCTGAGCTCCATATCCCTTGGTATCTTTACCCAACAACAATCTTATCGATTTCAGTCTTGCTAGCTCCACTTATCTGAGCGTCCCCTTGTTCTTGAACCAAAGGAAATACTGTAGAGGGAGCTTTACTCTGTATCGAACCCCCTGCTGTACCTGCTCTGGGAATGTATGATAGGACAGTGTAGAGGGAGCTTTACTCTGTATCTAACCCTGTGTTGTCCCTGCCCTGGGAGTGTTTGATAGGACAGTGTAGAGGGAGCTTTACTCTGTATCTAACCCCGTGCTGTCCCTGCCCAGGGAGTGTTTGATAGGACAGTGTAGAGGGACATTTATTCTGTATCTCACCTGTGCTGTGCCTGTTCTGGGAATGTATGATAGGACAGTGTAGAGGGAGCATTGCTCTGTGTCATGTATTTCACCATCTTGCAATGACTATAAGTATGTAACTGTAACTCATGCACACTGTACCTGTACCCTTGTAATGCACACCCTGACCACAGGGAGTGAGCTCCTCACCTGGGCTTCCAGGTATAAAAGGGGAGGTCCCACCCAGGATCAACACTCTTCAGTCCTGGAAATAAAATGAAGGTCACAGAGTGACCGTGTCTGATATATCCATGCCTCGTGTGAATTTGTAACAAGGTGCAGAGACACTACATCTGGCGACGAGGATCGGGAATCACCGAACCACGAGGATGGCCACCGGTGGCACAGAGGAACGCTACTGTGTGGGTGAGGACCGGGACGACTTTGTGGAAAGACTCCGGCAGAGCTTTGTCACAAAGGACTGGCTGGAAGAGGCAGCGGCTGGTAAGCGGAGGGTGCATCTACTGACCGGTTGTGGTCCAGACGTATGCGCTGATGAAAGACCTGCTCGCACCCCAAAAGCCAGCGGACAAGTCCTTCGAAGAGCTCAGCCAGCTGATCAGTGAGCATCTCAAGCCGGCAAGTAGCGTACACATGGCCCGGCACCGGTTCTACTCTCACCGGCGTCGGGAGGGTCAAAACATCTCGGACTTCGTGGCGAAACTGCAATTTTTGGCCAGTCTCTGTAAGTTCTCCGATGCCTGCAGGGGGGAGATGTTAAGGGACTTTTTCATCGAGGGCATTAATCATGCCGGCATTTTCAGGAAGCTCATAAAGACTAAGGATTTGACTTTAGAAGGGGTGGCGTTGATAGTTCAGACCTTTCTGGCGGGGGAAGAGGAGACCAAGCTAATCTACGCACACAGCCCTGGTTTTAAAGTTACGTTGAACCAGGGAATCAATGTTATATAAATGACACGGAACTCCACAGGCAGGCAAGGGCAATTCGACACCGTCCAGGCAGGTAGGCAAGGGCAATTCGACACCAGATGGCGGAAGTTATAGCAGATGCATTTGTTATAATCTACCAAAATTCTCTGGACTCTGGGGAGGTACCAGCGGATTGGAAAGCAGCTAATGTAACGCCTCTGTTTAAAAAAGGGGGCAGACAAAAGGCAGGTAACTATAGGCCGGTTAGTTTAACATCTGTAATGGGGAAAATGCTTGAAGCTATCATTAAGGAAGAAATAGCGGGACATCTGGATAGGAATGGTGCAATCAAGCAGACGCAACATGGATTCATGAAGGGGAAATCATGTTTAACTAATTTACTGGAATTCTTTGAGGATATAATGAGCATGGTGGATAGAGGTGTACCGATGGATGTGGTGTATTTGGATTTCCAAAAGGCATTCGATAAGGTGCCACACAAAAGGTTACTGCAGAAGATAAAAGTACACGGAGTCAGAGGAGATGTATTAGCATGGATCGAGAATTGGCTGGCTAACAGAAAGCAGAGAGTCGGGATAAATGGGTCCTTTTCGGGTTGGAAATCGGTGGTTAATGGTGTGCCACAGGGATCGGTGCTGGGACCACAACTGTTTACAATATACATAGATGACCTGGAAGAGGGGACAGAGTGTAGTGTAACAAAATTTGCAGATGACACAAAGATTAGTGGGAAAGCGGGTTGTGTAGAGGACACAGAGAGGCTGCAAAGAGATTTGGATAGGTTAAGCGAATGGGCGAAGGTTTGGCAGATGGAATACAATGTCGGAAAATGTGAGGTCACCAATCTTGGGAAAAAAAACAGTAAAAGGGAATATTATTTGAATGGGGAGAAATTACAACATGCTGCAGTGCAGAGGGACCTGGGGGTCCTTGTGCATGAATCCCAAAAAGTTAGTTTGCAGGTGCAGCAGTTAATCAGGAAGACGAATGGAATGTTGGCCTTCATTGCGAGAGGGATGGAGTACAAAAGCAGGGAGGTCCTGCTGCAACTGTATAGGGTATTGGTGAGGCTGCATCTGGAGAACTGCGTGCAGTTTTGGTCACCTTACTTAAGGAAGGATATACTGGTTTTGGAGGAGGTACAGAGACGATTCACTTGGCTGATTCCGGAGATGAGGGGGTTACCTTATGATGATAGATTGAGTAGACTGGGTCTTTACTCGTTGGAGTTCAGAAGGATGAGGGGTGATCTTATAGAAGCATTTAAAATAATGAAAGGGATAGACAAGATAGAGGCAGAGAGGTTGTTTCCACTGACTGGGGAGACTAGAACTAGGGGGCACAGCCTCAAAATACGGGGGAGCCAATTTAAAACTGAGTTGAGAAGGAATTTCTTCTCCCAGAGGGTTGTGAATCTGTGGAATTCTCTGCCCAGGGAAGCAGTTGAGGCTAGCTCATTGAACGTATTCAAATCACAGATAGATAGATTTTTAACCAATAAGGGAATTAAGGGTTATGGGGAGCGGGCGGGTAAGTGGAGCTGAGTCCACGGCCAGATCAGCCATGATCTTGTTAAGGGGCGGAGCAGGCTCGAGGGGCTAGATAGCTGACTCCTGTTCCTAATTCTTATGTTCTTATAACTTTTGAACTATTTTGGGAACTTCCTGCCGAACTTAAGCACATTGTTGGAGCTGTTACACGTGCTCCTCCGTAAATGTTGGGAATGATCTTGGGGGGATTGTCAAGAACGGGCTTTCAATAAGGCGAGGAACCTGCTGTGTTCCAACAAACTGTTGACTTTGTATGACCCTTGTAAAAAACTGGTTTTAACATGCGATGCGTCATCTTACGGGGATGGCTGTGTTTTGCAGCAGGGTAACATAGAAACATAGAAAATAGGTGCAGAAGTAGGCCATTCGGCCCTTCTAGCCTGCACCGCCATTCAATGAGTTCATGGCTGAACATGCAACTTCAGTACCCCATTCCTGCTTTCTCTCCATACCCCTTGATCCCCCGAGTAGTAAGGACTACATCGAACTCTTTTTTGAATATATTTAGTGAATTGGCCTCAACAACTTTCTGTCGTAGAGAATTCCACAGGTTCACCACTCTCTGGGTGAAGAAGTTCCTCCTCATCTCGGTCCTAAATGGCTTACCCCTTATCCTTAGACTGTGACCTCTGGTTCTGGACTTCCCCAACATTGGGTACATTCTTCCTGCATCTAACCTGTCTAAACCCATCAGAATTTTAAACGTTTCTATGAGGTCCCCTCTCATTCTTCTGAACTCCAGTGAATACAAGCCCAGTTGATCCAGTCTTTCTTGATAGGTCAGTCCCGCCATCCCGGGAATCAGTCTGGTGAACCTTCGCTGCACTCCCTCAATAGCAAGAATGTCCTTCCTCAGGTTAGGAGACCAAAACTGTACACAATACTCCAGGTGTGGCCTCACCAAGGCCCTGTACAACTGTAGCAACACCTCCCTGCCCCTGTACTCAAATCCCCTCGCTATGAAGGCCAACATGCCATTTGCTTTCTTAACCGCCTGCTGTACCTGCATGCCAACCTTCAATGACTGATGTACCATGACACCCAGGTCTCGTTGCACCTCCCCTTTTCCTAATCTGTCACCATTCAGATAATAGTCTGTCTCTCTGTTTTTACCACCAAAGTGGATAACCTCACATTTATCCACATTATACTTCATCTGCCATGCATTTGCCCACTCACCTAACCTATCCAAGTCGCTCTGCAGCCTCATAGCATCCTCCTCGCAGCTCACACTGCCACCCAACTTAGTGTCATCCGCAAATTTGGAGATACTACATTTAATCCCCTCGTCTAAATCATTAATGTACAGTGTAAACAGCTGGGGCCCCAGCACAGAACCTTGTGGTACCCCACTAGTCACTGCCTGCCATTCTGAAAAGTACCCATTTACTCCTACTCTTTGCTTCCTGTCTGACAACCAGTTCTCAATCCACGTCAGCACACTACCCCCAATCCCATGTGCTTTAACTTTGCACATTAATCTCTTGTGTGGGACCTTGTCGAAAGCCTTCTGAAAGTCCAAATATACCACATTAACTGGTTCTCCCTTGTCCACTCTGCTGGAAACATCCTCAAAAAATTCTAGAAGATTTGTCAAGCATGATTTCCATTTCACAAATCCAAGCTGACTTGGACCTATCATGTCACCTCTTTCCAAATGCGCTACTATGACATCCTTAATAATTGATTCCATCATTTTACCCACTACCGATGTCAGGCTTACCGGTCTATAATTCCCTGTTTTCTCTCTCCCTCCTTTTTTAAAAAGTGAGGTTACATTGGCTACCCTCCACTCGATAGGAACTGATCCAGAGTCAATGGAATGTTGGAAAATGACTGTCAATGCATCCGCTATTTCCAAGGCCACCTCCTTAAGTACTCTGGGATGCAGTCCATCAGGCCCTGGGGATTTATCGGCCTTCAATCCCATTAATTTCCCCAACACAATTTCCCGACTGATAAGGATTTCCCTCAGTTCCTCCTCCTTACGAGACCCTCTGACCCCTCTTATATCCGGAAGGTTGTTAGTGTCCTCCTTAGTGAATACCGAACCAAAGTACTTGTTCAATTGGTCCGCCATTTCTTTGTTCCCCGTTATGACTTCCCCTGATTCTGACTGCTGGGGACCTACGTTTGTCTTTACTAACCTTTTTCTCTTTATATATCTATAGAAACTTTTGCAATCCATCTTAATGTTCCCTGCAAGCTTCTTCTCATACTCCATTTTCCCTGCCCTAATCAAACCCTTTGTCCTCCTCTGCTGAGTTCTAAATTTCTCCCAGTCTCCGGGTTCACTGCTATTTCTGGCCAATTTGTATGCCACTTCCTTGGCTTTAATACTATCCCTGATTTCCCTTGATAGCCACGGTTGATCTACCTTCCCTTTTTTATTTTTACGACAGACAGGAATGTACAATTGTTGTAGTTCATCCATGTGGTCTCTAAATGTCTGCCATTGCCCATCCACAGTCAACCCCTTAAGTATAATTCGCCAATCAATCCTAGCTAATTCACGCCTCATACCTTCAAAGTTACCCTTCTTTAAGTTCTGGACCATGGTCTCTGAATTAACTGTTTCATTCTCCATCCTAATGTAGAATTCCACCATATTATGGTCACTCTTCCCCAAGGGGCCTCGCACAACGAGATTGCTAATTAATCCTCTCTCATTACACAACACCCAGTCTAAGATGGCCTCCCCGCTAGTTGGTCCCTCGACATATTGGTCTAGAAAACCATCCCTTATGCACTCCAGGAAATCCTCCTCCACCGTATTGCTTCAAGTTTGGTTAGTCCAATCTATGTGCATATTAAAGTCACCCATTATAACTGCTGCACCCTTATTGCATGCACCCCTAATTTCCTGTTTGATGCCCTCCCCAACATTACTACTACTGTTTGGAGGTCTGTACACAACTCCCACTAACGTTTTTTGCCCTTTGGTGTTCTGCAGTTCTACCCATATAGATTCCACATCATCCAAGCTAATGTCTTTCCTAACTATTGCATTAATCTGCTCTTTAACCAGCAATGCTACCCCACCTCCTTTTCCTTTTATTCTATCCTTCCTGAATGTTGAATACCCCTGGATGTTGAGTTCCCAGCCCTGATCATCCTGGAGCCACGTCTCTGTAATCCCAATCACATCATATTTGTTAACATCTATTTGCACAGTTAATTCATCCACTTTATTGCGGATACTCCTTGCATTAAGACACAAAGCCTTCAGGCTTGTTTTATTAACACCCTTTTTCCTTTTAAAATTTTGCTGTAACGATAACGGCCGACTCCAACCGGTGGCTTACGCCTCCAGGTCGTTCTCCCAGGCAGAGCGTGGATACGGCATGGTCGAGAAGGAGGCACTCGCGTGTGTTTACGGTTTGAAAAAGATGCACCAGTACCTTTTCGGTCGACGGTTCGAGCTAGAGATGGACCACAAGCTGTTAACATCCCAGTTTTCCGACAGCAAGGCTGTCAACGCTACTGCGTCAGCTCGCATACAGCGATGGGCCTTCACGCTGGCTGCGTATGACTACACCGGCACCGGCCAGGCACCGAAAATTGCGCTGATGCGCTCAGCAGGCTCCCACTGGCCACCATCGAGGGAGCGTCGGAGCAAAGCGCCGAGATGGTCATGGCCGTTGAGGCTTTTGACACCGCGGGCTCCCCCATCAAAGCCCGACAGATCAAACTCTGGACCAACAGGGACCCCCTCCTATGCATGATAATGAAATGTGTCCTGACTGGGGACTGGGTGCCCGCACACAGGGCGTGCCCCGAGGAGGTCAGGCCGTTTCAGAGACGGATGGATCAACTCTCCGTCCAAGCCGACTGCCTACTATGGGGCAGCCGGGTAGTCATGCCCCAGAAAGGAAGGGAAGCATTCATCAGAGAACTCCACAGCGAGCACCCAGGCATCGTGTTAATGAAGGCCATTGCCTGGTCACATGTATGGTGGCCGCGGATTGACTCAGACCTGGAACACTAGGTTCGCAGGTGCACAATATGTGCCCAGCTGGGCAACGCCCCCAGGGAGGCCCCACTCAGCCCGTGGCCCTGGCCCACCAGGCCATGGTTACGTATTCATGTGGACTATGCGGGCCCGTTCATGGGGAAAATGATCAGTGTCGATGCATACTCGAAGTGGATCGAGTGCATCATATTGAACTCGTGCACGACATCCATCACTGTGGAGAGTCTGTGTACGGTTTTCGCGATCGACGGCTTGCTGGACATCCTGGTCAGCGATAATGGCCCGTGTTTTACCAGCCATGAATTCCAGGAGTTTATGTCGGGCAATGGGATCAAGCACGTCCGGACAGCGCCGTTCAAGCCGGCCTCCAATGGCCAGGCAGAACGGGCGATCCAAGTCATAAAGCAGGGCTTGCTACGCATCCAAGGACCCTCCCTTCAGTACCGCCTATCGCGCCTCCTGCTGGCCTACAGGTCCCACCCGCACTTGCTCACGGGAGTCCTACCAGCGGAACCCCTCATGAAACGCACGCTCAAGACGCGGCTGTCCCTCATTCACCCAGCTCTGGCAGACATTGTTGAGGGCAAGCGCCAGTCCCAAACCGAGCTCCGTGATCGAGGCTCAAGGGGGAGGTGTATAGAAATAGATTCCTAACCATGCTTTGGGACCCAAATGGCTTGAGGGCACCGTAATTGGCAAAGAAGGAAACAGGATCATGGCGGTCAGAATAAACAATGGGCAGATATGCCGCAAACACTTGGACCAAGTAAAGACAAGGTTCAGTGCAGACACGGAGGAACCAGAAGAAGAGCATGATGAGATAGCACCCACACCACTGCCAGCGTACGAGCAACAAAGACAGCCCTCAGCATGCACAGTCCCTGCGGCCAGCACGGAAAGGCCGGAATCACCTCAAGTGACAGAGATGCGTGCTGAGGCTCAGCCACCAGAGCCACAACTGCGGCGACCGACCACCCGATAGACTTAACCTCTGAAACTAAAAGATCTAAGGGGGGGAGGTGATGTCAGTATTTCACCATCTTGCAATGACTATAAGTATGTAACTGTAACTCATGCATACTGTACCTGTACCCTTGTAATGCACACCCTGACCACAGAGAGTGAGCTCCTCACCTGGGCTTCCAGGTATAAAAGGGGAGGTCCCACCCAGGATCAACACTCTTCAGGAAATAAAGTGAAGGTCACAGAGTGATATATCCATGCCTCGTGTGAATTTGTAACAAGGTGCAGAGACACTACACTCTGTATCTAACACATGCTGTACCTGCTCTGGGGCTATGTGATGTGACAGTGTAAGAACTTAAGAACATGAGAAATAGGAACAGGAGTAGACCATTCGGCCCCTCGAGCCTGCTCCGCTATTCAATAAGATCATGGGTGATCTGATCATGGACTCAGCTCCACTTCTCTGCCCGCTCCCCATAACCCTTCACTCCTTTATCGTTCATAAATCGCCATCTTAAATATATTCAATGACCCAGCCTCCACAGCTCTCTGAGGCAGCGAATTCCACAGATTTACAACCCTCTGAGAAAAGAAATTTCTCCTCATCTCAGTTTTAAATGGGCGTCCCCTTAATCTAAGACTATGTCCCCTGGTTTTAGTTTCCCCTGTGTGGAAATATCCTCGCTGCATCCACCTTGCTGAGCCCACTCATTATCTTCTAAGTTTCAATAAGATCACCTCTCATTCTTCTGAACTCCAATGTATATAGGCCCAACCTACTCAATCTTTCCTCATAAGTCAAACCCCTCATCTCCGGAATCAACCTGATGAACCTTCTCTGATCAGCTTCCAATGCAAATATATCCTTCCTTAAATACGGAAACCAAAACTGCACGCAGTACTCCAGGTGTGGCCTCACCAATACCCTGTACAGTTGTAGCAGGACTTCTCTGCTTTTATACTCTATCCCCCTTGCAATAAAGGCCAACATTCCATTTGCCTTCCTGATCACTTGCTGTACCTGCATGCTAACTTTTTGTGTTTCATGCACAAGTACCCCCAGGTCCCTCTGTGTTGCAGCACTTTGCAACTTTCTCCATTTAAATTATAATTTGATTTTCTATTCTTTCTGTCAAAGTGGATAACCTCACATTTTCCCACATTATACTCCATCTGCCAAATTTTTTCCCACTCACTTCACTTGTCTATACCCCTCTTCAGTTTTTTGTGTCCTCCTCACAATCTGCTTTCCCACCTATCTTTGTATCTTCAGCAAACTTGGCTACATTACTCTCGGTCTCTTCATCCAAGTCATTAATATAGACTGTAAATAGTTGAGGACCCAGCACCGATCCCTGCGGCACCCCACTAGTCACTGTTTGCCAACCGGAAAATGACCCATTTATCCCGACTTTCTGTTTTCTGTTAGTTAGCTAATCCTCTATCCATGCGAATATATTACCAACTCCGTGAGCTTTTATCTTGTGCAGTAACCTCTTATGTGGCACTTTATCGAATGCCTCTGGAAATACAAATACACCACATCCACTGACTCTCCCTTATCCACCCTGCTCGTTACATCCTCAAAGAACTCCAACAAATTTGTCAAACATGATTTCCCTTTCATAAAAACATGCTGACTCTGCTTGATTGAATTATGCTTTTCCAAATATCTCGCTACTGCTTCCTTAATATTGGACTCCAGCATTTTCCCACTTAAGGAAGTAGCCATAGAAATAGTGGATGCATTGGTGATCATTTTCCAACAGTCTATCGACTCTGGATCAGTTCCTATGGACTGGAGGGTAGCTAATATAACACCACTTTTTTAAAAAGGAGGGAGAGAGAAAATGGGTAATTATAGACCGGTCAGCCTGACATCAGTAGTGGGGAAAATGTTGGAATCAATTATTAAAGATGAAATAGCAGCGCATTTGGAAAGCAGTGATAAGATTGGTCCAAGTCAACATCGATTTATGAAAGGGGAATCATGCTTGACAAATCTTCTGGAATTTTTTGAGGATGTAACTAATAGAGTGGACAAGGGAGAACCAGTACATGTGGTGAATTTGGACTTTCGAAAGGCTTTTGACAAGGTTCCACACAAGAGATTGGTGTGCAAAATCAAAGCACATTGGGGGTAATGTACTGACATGGATAGAGAACTGGTTGGCAGACAGGAAGCAGAGTCGGGATAAACAGATCTGTTTCAGAATGGCAGGTAGTGACTAGTGGAGTGCCACAGGGCTCAGTGCTGGGACCCCAGCTCTTTACAATATATATTAATGATTTAGATGAAGGAATTGAGTGTAATATACATAGATGACCTGGAAGAGGGGACAGAGTGTAGTGTAACAAAATTTGCAGATGACACAAAGATTAGTGGGAAAGCGGGTTGTGTTGAGGACACAGAGAGGCTGCAAAGAGATTTAGATAGGTTAAGCGAATGGGCTAAGGTTTGGCAGATGGAATACAATGTCGGAAAGTGTGAGGTCATCCACCTTGGTAAAAAAAACAGTAAAAGGGAATATTATTTGAATGGGGAGAAATTACAACATGCTGCAGTGCAGAGGGACCTGGGGGTCCTTGTGCATGAATCCCAAAAAGTTAGTTTGCACGTGCAGCAGGTAATCAGGAAGGCGAATGGAATGTTGGCCTTCATTGCGAGAGGGATGGAGTACAAAAGCAGGGAGGTCCTGCTGCAACTAGGTATTGGTGAGGCCGCACCTGGAGTACTGCGTGCAGTTTTGGTCACCTTACTTAAGGAAGGATATACTAGCTTTGGAGGGGGTACAGAAACGATTCACTAGGCTGATTCCAGAGATGAGGGGGTTACCTTATGATGATAGGTTGAGTAGACTGGGTCTTTACTCGTTGGAGTTCAGAAGGATGAGGGGTGATCTTACAGAAACATTTAAAATAATGAAAGGGATAGACAAGATAGAGGCAGAGAGGTTGTTTCCACTGGTCGGGGAGACTAGAACTAGGGGGCACAGCCTCAAAATACGGGGGAGCCAATTTAAAACCGAGTTGAGAAGGGATTTCTTCTCCCAGAGGGTTATGAATCTGTGGAATTCTCTGCCCAGGGAAGCAGTTGAGGCTAGCTCATTGAATATATTCAAATCACAGATCGATAGATTTTTAACCAATAAGGGAATTAAGGGTTACGGGGAGCAGGCGGGTAAGTGGAGCAGAGTCCACGGCCAGATCAGCCATGATCTTGTTGAATGGCGGAGCAGGCTCGAGGGGCTAGATGGCCTACTCCTGTTCCTAATTCTTATGTTCTTATAAGTTTGCAGATGACACTAAACTGGGTGGCAGTGTGAGCTGTGAGGAGGATGCTAAGAGGCTGCAGGGTGACTTGGACAGGTTAGGTGAGTGGGCAAATGCAAGGCAGATGCAGTATAATGTGGATAAATGTAAGGTTATCCACTTTGGGGGCAAAATCATGAAGGCAGAATATTATCTGAATGGCGGTAGATTAGGAAAAGGGGAGGTGCAACGAGACCTGGGTGTCATGGTTCATCGGTCATTGAAAGTTGGCATGCAGGTACAGCAGGCGGTGAAGAAGGTAAATGGTATGTTGGCCTTCATAGCGAGGGGATTTGAGTATAGGAGCAGGGAGGTCTTACTGCAGTTGTACAGGGCCTTGGTGAGGCCTCACCTGGAATATTGTGTTCAGTTTTGGTCTCCTCATCTGAGGAAGGACGTTCTTGCTATTGAGGGAGTGCAGCAAAGGTTCACCAGACTGACTTCAGGGATGGCTGGACTGACATATGAGGAGAGACAGGATCAACTGGGCCTTTATTCACTGGTGTTTAGAAGGATGAGAGGGGATCTCATAGAAACGTATAAGATTCTGACGGGATTGGACAGGTTAGATGTGGGTAGAATGTTCCTGATGTTGGGGAAGTCCAGAACCAGGGGACATAGTCTTAGGATAAGGGGTAAGCCATTTAGGACTGAGATGAGGAGAAACTTCTTCACTCAGAGAGTTGTTAACCTGTGGAATTCCCTACTGCAGAGAGTTGTTGATGCCAGTTCATTGGATATATTCAAGAGGGAGTTAGATATGGCCCTTACGGCTAAAGGGATCAAAGGGTAAGGAGAGAAAGCAGGAAAGGGGTACTGAGGGAATGATCAGCCATGATCTTATCGAATGGTGGTGCAGGCTCGAAGGACCGAATGGCCTACTCCTGCACCTATTTTCTATGTTTCTATGACAGATGTTAGGCTAACTGGTCTAGTTTCCTGCCTTTAGTCTGCCTCATTTTTTAAATTGGGGCATTACATTTGTGGTTTTCCAATCGAGGAAACGTTACTCGGTATCTAACCCAGGGTATAGTTGGCCTAGGAATGTTTGATGGAACAGTGTTGAGTGAGCTTTACTCTGTATCTAACCTTGTTATAGCTGCCTTGAGAGTGTTTAATGGAACAGTGTAGAGGGAGCTTTA
This sequence comes from Pristiophorus japonicus, assembly GCF_044704955.1. NCBI lineage: Eukaryota > Metazoa > Chordata > Chondrichthyes > Pristiophoridae > Pristiophorus > Pristiophorus japonicus. The sequence continues at coordinate 6,576,429 of NC_092007.1, read as the reverse complement.
CTCTGTATCTAACCCCGTGCTGTACCTGCCCTGGGAGTGTTTAATGGGACAGTGGAGAGTGAGCTTTACTCTGTATCTAACCCCGTGCTGTACCTGCCCTTGGAGTATTTGATGGGACAGTGTAGAGGGAGGTTTACTCTGTATCTAACCCCCTGTACCTGCCCTGGGAGTGTTTGATGGGACAGTGTAGAGTGAGCTTTACTCTGTATCTAACCCCGTGCTGTACCTGCCCTGGGAGTGTTTGATGGGACAGTGTAGAGGGAGCTTTACTCTGTATCTAACCCCGTGCTGTACCTGCCCTGGGAGTGTTTGATGGGACAGTGTAGAGGGAGCTTTACTCTGTATCTAACCCCCTGTACCTGCCCTGGGAGTGTTTGATGGGACAGTGTAGAGGGAGCTTTACTCTGTATCTAACCCCGTGCTGTACCTGTCCTGGGAGTGTTTGATGGGACAGTGTAGAGGGAGCTTTACTCTATATCTAACCCCCTGTACCTGCCCTGGGAGTGTTTGATGGGACAGTGTAGAGTGAGCTTTACTCTGTATCTAACCCCGTGCTGTACCTGCCCTGGGAGTGTTTGATGGGACAGTGTAGAGGGAGCTTTACTCTGTATCTAACCCCGTGCTGTACCTGCCCCGGGCGTGTTTTATGTGATAGTGTTGCGAGAGCATTGTTTGGGTCATTGTCAGGCTTTTTGATGTGGAAGCAAATTATCCTCGATACGAGGGACTGCCTAAGAGTAAGAGAATCAATTTTGCTCAGTTGCATTATAATTGAATGGGACAGACTCGTTATCAAACTAATCAATCGGATTTGAATTGGATTATCAGGCTCTGTAACCTTACCTGCAGTCATGTACTTATTGCAGAGATCAGATGTACAACATCTGCTGGTCTGGGAGATGGACACAACTCCACTGCTGAACGATAGGGGCTCAGAGCACGACCCACAGGATTTACTAACCAGAAGTCTGGTCGTATTGTCTGAAAACAAGCACAGGTCGGAGCTGGGATTTCACACACTCTGCTCATTATAGTAGGAAGATAGGGAAGAAAGAAAAAGAGAGACGGAAAGAAAGGGAGAGAGAAAGAAAGATAGGTAGAGCGAAAGAAAGAGACGAAAAAGAGAAAGATAGAGATAGAAAGAGAGAAAGAAAGAGAAAAAATAGAAAGAACGAAAGATAGAAGAAAGACAAAAAGAGTGAAAGAAAGAAAAAGAGAGAGAAGCAAAGGGAGAAAGATAGAAATATAGAGTGAAAGAAAGAGAACAAGATTGCGAATGAAAGACAGAAAGATAGCAAGAAACAAAGAAAGAGAGAAAGCACAACAGAAAATGTTGGAGAAAAAAGAGGAACACTTACCATAAGTTTCTCTGGCTGTCAGGCTGAGGCAGGTGTCGGATCGGCAGGTGTCTTCTGCGGGCGAACAGTCGCCGGTGGTCGATTCACAAATGAAACAGGTCAGAGGTCCCATTGCTGGGAGAAATACAATGAACCACGTTGAGTCACGTTAAGAATTCTCAGCTGAGGTCAGCAACATAAGCCTCTCGGTGCAGCCTCCCGCCCCAGGATCACGGGCCACATGTGGAGAACCCAAGACTTTTGGGCTGACTCTCCTATCCCTGCTCCCATGTGGGCTAGGCTCATACCACACAGGAGGCCAATCGCACAGCGAGCCACATGAGGGAGGAAGGTATAGAAGGAAATGGTGATAGGGTGAAGTGAAGTTGGGCGGGAGGAGGCTCGTGTGGAGCATAAATAGTGCCAGGGGCCAGTCAGGCCGAGTGGCCTGTATCTGTGCTGTAAAACTCTGTGTTAAGCACGAGAGAAAGACCTGCATTTCTATAGCGCCTTTCACCACCTCAGGATATCCCAAAGCGCCTCACAGCCAATGGACTACTTTTGAAGTGTGGTCACTGTTGAAATGTAGGAGGCAGCCATATTGCGCATAGCAAGCTCCCACTAACAACAAGGTGATAACGACCGGATAATCTGTTTTTAGTGATGTTCCTTTGAGGCATAAATATTGGCCCAGGACTTCAGGGGAGAATGCCCCCGCTCTTCTGTAATGTTGTGTAATGTTACAGGAGATCAGCCGGTGTCTAATTAACTTTCCCGATTGGCGATATAAAAGGTTTGTGAACAACAGATAATCGTACCTTCAGCAAACACCATGCAGAAAGTGAAGATTGTGAAGATTGCGAAGAACGTTTCCTCCTTTCCCCACGACATAATCCTCGGCGATGAGGCAACTTCTCACTGTGTGCTCTGAGACACTTCCCTGTGGACACAAACACCACCCAAAGTTACCTGGAACATCATGAATCATCGCACTTCCGCTGTGCGTTCCCTGAACTCGGGAGTGTGAGCGCTGTGTGTTCCCGGAACTCGAGAGTGTGAGCGCTGTGTGTTCTCTGAACTCGGGAGTGTGAGCGCTGTGTGTTCTCTGAACTCGGGAGTGTGAGCGCTGTGCGTTCTCTGAACTCGGGAGTGTGAGCACAGTGTGTTCTCTGAACTCGGGAGTGTGAGCACTGCGTGTTCTCTGAACTCGGGAGTGTGAGCGCTGTGTGTTCTCTGAACTCGGGAATGTGAGCGCTGTGTGTTCTCTGAACTCGGGAGTGTGAGCGCTGTGTGTTCTCTGAACCTTGCTCAGGAGACCGGGCCTTGGTTTAACACCCCCCTGAACAGGGAGACAAGGCCTCGGTTTAACATCCCACCGACCTAACGAGGATAATGACTTTCAGCCCAGCGCTAAACTCACAGTGTAATGCTGTCAAAGTGATGTTGGTCTCGGCGGCGAACCCCAATTTGGTGTCCAGAATCGGCGCTGGAGCTTCAAACAACCTTCGGAAGCTCGGCTGTGATTTCGCAAAGCACATGTGGCTTTCTTAAAAGGGCAATGCATTGTCGTTTTCTTAAAAGGGCTACGCCCTCTGAAATGATCAAAATAAAAATCACGTAAAAATAGGCAGATTTCAGCCCTGACGGCTCAACTGTCTTCTTCTTCAAAAAAATTTATGTTTAAAAGAATTCCCGACTGGCTTTCTTAAAGCTTCCGCACCTAGAAAAAATGGGAAAATGCTTCAGCACTATCACAAGTGGCTCAGCAAGCCAGGGAAGGGGCACTCAGGGTCTCGCACTCAGCACTCCAGCTTTGTGCAGGGGATCAGCACTGCAAGACTGGCCCTCTACCCACAGGAGCCAGGAGGCCCTCCAGAAAGGAGGATGTGGGACCACTCCATTGCGTGGAGCATGGCAGATCAACGCCATGACATGAGAGAGAAAGAGAGAGAGAGAGAGAGAGAGGCAGAAGAAAGCTAAAGGAAGGAAGATAGAAAGAAAGAATAAAATAAGAATTTATGTCCCTGATACGGGCCTCCTCCAGTTCCTCTAACAGGCTTGAGGGACTCTACGGCCTACAACAATTCCTCCAACAGGTTTGAAGGGCTGAACAGCCTCCTCTTGTTTCTATATACATTAATGATTTAGACGAAGGAATTGAATGGAATATCTCCAAGTTTGCAGATGACACTAAGCTGGGTGGCAGTGCGAGCTTCGAGGAGGATACTAAGAGGCTGCAGAGTGACTTGGACAGGTTAGGTGAATGGGCAAATGCATGGCAGATGCAGTATAATGTAGATAAATGTGAGGTTATCCACTTTGGTGGCAAAAACAGGAAGACAGATTATTATCTGAATGATGACAGATTCGTAAAAGGGGAGGTGCAACGAGACTTGGGTGATATGGTACATCAGTCATTGAAGGTAGGCATGCAGGTACAGCAGGCAGTAAAGAAAGCAAATGGCATGTTGGCCTTCATAGCGAGGGGATTTGAGTATAGGAGCAGGGAGGTCTTGCTGCAGTTGTACAGGGCCTTGGTGAGACCACACCTTGAGTATTGTGTGCAGTTTTGGTCTCCTAATCTGAGGAAGGACGTGCTTGCTATTGAGGGAGTGCAGCGAAGGTTCACCAGACTGATTCCCAGGATGGCAGGACTGACATATGAAGAAAGACTGGATCGACTAGGCTTATACTCACTGGAAATTAGAAGAATGAGAGGAGATCTCATAGAAATATATAAAATTCTGACAGGATTGGACAGGTTAGATGCAGGAAGAATGTTCCCGATGTTGGGGAAGTCCAGAACCAGGGGTCACAGTCTAAGGATAAGAGGTAAGCCATTTAGGACCGAGATGAGGAGAAACTTTTTCACCCAGAGAATTGTGAACCTGTGGAATTCTCTACCACAGAAAGCTGTTGAGTCCAGTTCGTTGGATATATTCAAAAGGGAGTTAGATGTGGCCCTTATGGCTAAAGGGATCAAGGGGTATGGAGAGAAAGCAGGAATGGGGTACTGAAGTTGCATGATCAGCCATGATCATATTGAATGGCGGTGCAGGCTCGAAGGGCCGAATGGCCTGCTCCTGCACCTATTTTCTATGTTTCTATGTTTCTATATTTCTATGCAATAGCATTGAGGGGCTAAATGGCCTCCTTTTAGAACATAAGAAATAGGAGCAGGAGTAGGCCATTCGGCCCCTCAAGCCTACTCCGCCATTTAATAAGATCATGGCGGATTTTCTACCTCAACTCCTCTTCCCTTCACTATCCCCATATCCCTTCATTTCCTTAATATCCAGAAATCTATCGATCTCTGTTTTGAATATACTCAACGGCTTAGCCTCCATAGCCCTCTGGGATAGAGAATTCCAAAGATTCACCACCCTATTAACGAAGAACAGAGAATAGAGAGTCATGATAAATGGTTCATTCTCTGGTTGGCAAGTAGTAAGTAGTGGGGTGCCGCAGGGATCAGTGCTGGGACCCCAACTATTTACAATCTACATTAACGACTTGAAAGAAGGGACTGAGTGTAACGTAGCCAAGTTTGCTGACGATACAAAGATGGGAGGAAAAGCAATGTGTGAGGAGGACACAAAGGAATCTTGGCCTTTATTGCAAAGGGGATGGAGTATCAAAGCAGGGAATTCTTGCTCCAGCTATATAAGGTATCGGTGAGGCCACATCTGGAGTACTGCGTGCAGTTTTGGTTTCCATATTTACGAAAGGATATACTTGCTTTAGAGGCAGTTCAGAGAAGGTTCACTCGGTTGATTCCAGGGATGAGGGGGTTGACTTATGAGGAAAGGTTGAGTAGGTTGGGCCTCTACTCATTGGAATTCAGAAGAATGAGAGGTGATCTTATCGAAACGAATAAGATTATGGGGGGGGGGGCTTGAGAAGGTGGATGCAGAGAGGATGTTTCCACTGATGGGGGAGACTAGAACTAGGGGGCATGATCTTAGAATAAGGGGCCGCCCATTTAAAACTGAGATGAGGAGAAATTTCTTCTCTCAGAGGGTTGTAAATCTGTGGAATTTGCTGCCTCAGTGAGCTGTGGAAGCTGAGACACTGAATAAATTTAAGACAGAAATAGACAGTTCCTTAAATGATAAGGGAATAAGGGGTTACGGGGAACGGGCGGGGAGGTGGAGCTGAGTCCATGATCAGATCAGCCATGATCTTATTGAATGGTGGAGCAGGCTCGAGGGGCCGTATGGCCTATTCCTGTTCCTATTTCCAATGGGCTAGAGTTTCCCTAACCTGTTTTTCTTGCGTCCTCGTCCGTGGTGCACCGGTTTTGTCTGCCTCCAAGCGCGTCAAAAAAAAAGACGTCACTATTTTGGCCGCTCCCCAGCCCCTCTCCGGTCGTGGCCCAATGGATTGGGGGCGGAGCCAGGTCCCGGTGCTGAAAACAGTGCCGGGACCTCTGCACATGCGCACTAGAGTCTGCGCGCATGTGCAGTTGCTCCTGGCTGGGCGAATCTGTGAGTATGCACTCTAGGCTGTGTGGGAAGGGCCCGAAGCAAGCCGTTCCTAGCCCTGGCCGAATGGGCTCCCTCATCGGCAGCCCACTGCGTTCCCTAAGGTAGGACTTCTATTTTTTATTTGTTACTTACGGATTGATTTTGGTGCTTTAGGTGCAGGGTTCCTTCTATTTTTTTATTTTATATATATTGATTGTTTATTACTTTGGTCTTGGTGCTTTAGGTGCAGGGGTTCTTCTATTTTATTTGTTAATTAATTGCTTATTACTTTTTGTGCTTTGTTTGGTGCTTGGTGGTACTTCAAATGTAGTTACTTGCGCCGATTCCTTAACTCCAGGTAAGGTTTTTCTGTGCGGACAGAGGTGGCAACATATTCTGGCCTAAGTTAGTTTGGAGCAACTATTTGCTGGCCAAATGCCTAAAACAGGGGTAAGTGAGAAAAAAAACTGAACTAAAAAAAAACCTAACTAACTCACTTACACTGGCGCATATTAAATGGCCAGAATTGCAACTAAAAAGATAGTACAGGAAAATCAAGTTGCTCCAAAAAAAAAGGAGCAACTCCTGGGGAAACTTGGGCCCATGTTCCTATGTTCCTAAGAAAGTGTTCCCTATCTCAGTTCTAAATGGCCGACTCCTTACACTGAGACTCCCCAGCTTGGGGAAACATCCTCCCTGCATCTGCCCTGTCAAGCCCTGTAAGTATCCTGTCTGTTTCAATGAGAACACCTCTCATTAATCTAAACTCTCGAGAATATCGGCCTAGCCTACTAAATCTCTCCTCATAGTACAAGCTATGAGTACAAGCTATTCCAGTCCCAGGAATCAGGCTGATGAACCTTCGTTGCACTCTCTCTATGGCAAGTATATTCTTCCTTAGGTAAAGAGACCAAAACTGTACACAATACTCCAGGTGCGGTCTCACCTATATAATTGCAGTAAGACATCTTTACTCTTACACTCAAATCCACTTGTAATAAAGGCCAACATACCATTTGCTTTCATAATTGCTTGCTGTATCTGCACGTTAACTTTCAGCGATTTGTGTACAAGGCCACCGAGGCACCTCTGAATGCCAACATTTCCCAATGTCTCACTGTTTAAAAATACTCAGCTTTTCTATTTTTCCTACCAAAGTGAATAACTTCACATTTCTCCACATTATATTCCATTTGCCATGTTCTTGCCCACTCATTTAGCCTGTCTATACCCCTGAACACTCAAGCAAAATACTGCGAATGCTGGAAATCTCAGCAGGACAGGCAGCATCTGTGAAGAGAAAAACAGACTTAACGTTTCAGGTCGATGACCCATCGTCAGAATTCTTTTTTTAGTGACCAGCTGCCATTGGAGAGAAAGAGAAAAAAGACATAAGCTCGAGGGGGAAAGGGAGCCAAAGATGGATAGAGGTTATGCTCTGAAATTGTTGAACTCGATGTTGATTCCAGAAGGCTGTAAAGTGACGAAACGAAAGATGAGATGCTGTACCTCGAGATTGCATTTAGCTTCATTGGAACAGTGCAGGAGTCTGAGGACAGAGATTTCAGAATGGGAGTGGAGTGGAGAATTAAAGTGACAGGTGACCGGAAGCTCAGGGTCACACTTAGGGACTGAACTGAGGCGTTCAGCAAAGCGGTCACCCAATCTGCGCTTGGTCTCCCCAATGTAGAGGAGAGCACATTGTGAGCAGAGAATACAGTATACTAAATTGAAAGAAGTACAAGTAAATTGCTGTTTCACCTGCAAGGAGTATTTGGGGCCCTGGATAGTGGGAAGGGAGGAGGTAAAAGGGCAGGTATTGCATTTCCTGCGCTCGTAGGGGAAGGTGCCGTTGGAAGGAGAAGCCTCTTTGCATACTCACAAGTTACATTCCCACCCAGCTTTGTATCATCAGCAAACTTGGATATATTACATTTGGTCTTGTCATACAAATCATTGATATAGATTGTGAGTAGCTGGGACCCAAGCACGATCCTTGCGGTTCCCCATTCGTTACAGCTTGCCAACGTGAAAATGACCCATTTATTCCTGTTTTCTGTCCGTTAACCAATTCTCAATCCATGCTAGTATATTACCCCTAATCTCATGAGCCCTAATTTTGTTTAATAATCTCTTGAGTGGCACCTTATCGAATGCCTTCTGAAAATTCAAATACATAAGGTTCCCCCTTATCTATTCTGCTAAAAACAACTTCAAAAACTCGACATATTTGTCAAACTTGATTTCCCTTTCATAAATCCCTGTTGATTCTGCCCAATCCTATTATTATTTTTTAAGTGCCCTGTTACCATGTCCTTAGTAATACTCCTCGTGTCAGGCTAACTAGTCTGTAGTTCTCTGTTTTCTCTCTCCCTCCTTTCATAAATAGTGGGGTTACATTTGTTACCTTCTAATTCGCGGGAACCGTTCTAGAATCTATGGCATTTTGGAAGACGACAACCAATGCATCTACTATCTCTACAGCCACCTCTTTGAAAACCCTAGGATGTAGACCATCAGGTCCAAGGGATTTATCGGTTTTCAGTCCCATTATTTCTCCAGTACTTTTTTTTACTAATACTAATTTCTTTCAGTTCCTCATTCTTGCGAGACCCCTGATTCTCCTCTATTTCCGGGAGGTTTTTTGCGTCTTCTTCCCTGAAGCCAGACACAAAGGGGGCAAAATTGCCCCATTTTTGCACCCCGTTAGCACCTCCTGCTATTCTTATGTAACAGGCCCAAGGGGCAGAACGGCCTCCTCTTGTTTCTATGTAACAAGATCGAGGGACTGAATGGGCTCCTCCTTTTCCTATATAACAGGCCCGATGGGCTAAATATCCTGCTCCTGTTCTTCTTGCAGACTTGAGGGGCTGAAAGCCCTCCTCCAGTTCCTCAAAAAGGCTCAAGGGGCTGAACATAAAAAATAGGAGCAGGCGAAGACCATTTGGCCCCTCGAGCCTGTACCGCCATTTAATAAGATCATGGCCGATCCGATCATGGACTCAGCTCCACTTCCAGCCCACTCCCCATAACCCTTTACTCTCTTGTCACTTAAAAACCTGTCTATCTCCACCTTAAATATATTCAGTGATCCAGCCTTTACAGCTCTCTGGGGCAGAGAAATCCACAGATTTACAACTCTCAGAGAGAAGAAACTATACCTCATCTCAGTTTTAAATGGGCGGCCCCTTATTCTGAGACTATGCCTCTAGTTTTAGTTTCCCCTATGAGAGGAAATATCCACTTTGCATTCACCTTGTTGAACCCTCTTATTATCTTATATGTTTCAATAAGAACACCTCTCATTCTTCTGTACTCCAATGAATATAGGCCCAACCTACTCAACCTATCTTCATAAGTCAACCCCTTCATCTCCAGAATCAACCGAGTGAACCTTCTCTGAACAGCCTCCAATGCAAGTATATCCTTCCTTAAATACGGAGACCAAAACTGTATGCAGTACTCCAGGTGTGGCCTCACCAATACCCTGTACAGTTGTAGCAGGACTTCTCTGCTTTTATACTCTATCCCCCTTGCAATAAAGGCCAACATTCCATTTGTCTTCCTGATTACTTGCTGTACCTGCATACTAACTTTTTGTGCTACATGCACAAGGACCCCCAGGTCTCTCTGCACTGCAGCACTTTGCCATTTTTCTCCATTTAAATAATATTTTGCTTTTCTATTATTTCTACCAAAGTGGATAACTTCACATTTTCCCACATTATACTCCATCTGCCAAGTTTTTGCCCACTCATAGACTCATGGTAATATCCCTTTGCAGATTGTTTGTGTCCTCCTCACAATTTGCTTTCCCACCCATCTTTGTATCATAAGAACATAAGAATTAGGAACAGGAGTAGGCTATCTGGCCCCTCGAGCCTGCTCCTCCATTCAAAAAGATCATGGCTGATCTGGCCGTGGACTCAGCTCCACTTACCCGCCCGCTCCCCGTAACCCTTAATTCCCTTATTGGTTAAAAATCTATCTATCTGTGATTTGAATACATTCAATGAGCTAGCCTCAACTGCTTCCTTGGGCAGAGAATTCCACAGATTCACAACCCTCTGGGAGAAGAAATTCCTTCTCAACTCGGTTTTAAATTGGCTCCCCCGTATTTTGAGGCTGTGCCCCCTAGTTCTAGTCTCCCTGACCAGTGGAAACAACCTCTCTGCCTCTATCTTGTCTATCCCTTTCATTATTTTAAATGTTTCTATAAGATCACCCCTCATCCTTCTGAACTCCAACGAGTAAAGACCCAGTCTACTCAATCTATCATCATAAGGTAACCCCCTCATCTCCGGAATCAGCCTAGTGAATCGTCTCTGTACCCCCTCCAAGGCTAGCATATCTTCCTTAATGTAAGGTGACCAAGACTGCACGCAGTACTCCAGGTGCAGCCTCGCCAATACCCTATACAGTTGCAGCAGGACCTCCCTGCTTTTGTACTCCATCCCTCTCGCAATGAAGGCCAACATTCCATTCGCCTTCCTGATTACCTGCTGCACCTGCAAACTTTTTGGGATTCATGCACAAGGACCCCCAGGTCCCTCTGCACCGCAGCATGTTGTAATTTCTCCCCATTCAAATAATATTCCCTTTTACTGTTTTTTTTTCCAAGGTGGATGACCTCACATTTTCCGACATTGTATTCCATCTGCCAAACCTTAGCCCATTCGCTTAACCTATCTAAATCTCTTTGCAGCCTCTCTGTGTCCTCTACACAATCCACTTTCCCACTAATCTTTGTGTCATCTGCAAATTTTGTTGCACTACACTCTGTCCCCTCTTCCAGGTCATCTATGTATATTGTAAACAGTTGTGGTCCCAGCACTGATCCCTGTGGCACACCACTAACCACCGATTTCCAACCCGAAAAGGACCCATTTATCCCGACTCTCTGCTTTCTGTTCGCCAGACAATTCTCTATCCATGCTAATACATTTCCTCTGACTCCGCGTACCTTTGTCTTCTGCAGTAACCTTTTGTGTGGCACCTTATCGAATGCCTTTTGGAAATCTAAATACACCACATCCATCAGTACACCTCTATCCACCATGCTCGTTATATCCTCAAAGAATTCCAGTAAATTAGTTAAACATGATTTCCCCTTCATGAATCCATGTTTTATTACACAATTCCTGTCTAGATGTCCCGCTATTTCTTCCTTAATGATAGCTTGAAGCATTTTCCCCACTACAGATGTTAAACTAACCAGCCTATAGTTACCTGCCTTTTGTCTGCCCCCTTTTTTAAACAGAGGCGTTACATTAGCTGCTTTCCAATCCGCTGGTACCTCCCCAGAGTCCAGAGAATTTTGGTAGATTATAACGAATGCATCTGCTATAACTTCCACCATCTCTTTTAATACCCTGGGATGCATTTCATCAGGACCAGGGGACTTGTCTACCTTGAGTCCCATTAGCCTGTCCAGCACTACCTCCCTAGTGATAGTGATTGTCTCAAGGTCCTCCCTTCCCACTTTCCCATGACCAGCAATTTTTGGCATGGTTTTTGTGTCTTCCACTGTGAAGACCGAAGCAAAATAATTGTTTAAGGTCTCAGCCATTTCCACATTTCAAATTATTAAATCCCCCTTCTCATCTTCTAAGGGACCAACATTTACTTTAGTCACTCTCTTCCGTTTTATATATCGGTAAAAGCTTTTAGTATCTGTTTTTATGTTTTGCGCAAGTTTATTTTCATAATCGATCTTTCCTTTCTTTATTGCTTTCTTAGTCATTCTTTGCTGTCGTTTAAAATTTTCCCAATCTTCTAGTTTCCCACTAACCTTGGCCACCTTATACGCATTGATTTTTAATTTGATACTCTCCTTTATTTCCTTGGTTATCCACGGCTGGTTATCCCTTCTCTTACTGCCCTTCTTTTTCACTGGAATATATTTATGTTGAGCACTATGAAAGAGCTCCTTAAAAGTCCTCCACTGTTCCTCAATTGTGCCACCGTTTAGTCTGTGTTCCCAGTCTACTTTAACTAACTCTGCCCTCATCCCACTGTAGTCCCCTTTGTTTAAGCATATACGCTCGCTTGAGACACTACTTCATCACTATTACAAATTCAACCATACTGTGATCACTCATTCCGAGAGGATCTTTTACTAGGAGATCGTTTATTATTCCTGTCTCATTACACAGGACCAGATCTAAGATAGCTTGCTCCCTTGTAAGTGCTGTAACATACTGTTCTAAGAAACAATCCCGTATGCATTCTATGAATTCCTCCTCCAGGCTACCCTTGTGATTTGATTTGACAATCGATATGTTGGTTAAAATCCCCCACGATTACTGCCGTTCCTTTTTCACATGCCTCTATTATTCCCTTGATTATTGTCCGCACCACCGTGAAGTTATTATTTGGGGGCCTATAAACTACGCCCACCAGTGACTTTTTCCCCTTACTATCTCTAATCTCCACCCACAATGATTCAACATTTAGCTCATTAGAGCCAATATCATCTCTCACAACTGCCCTGATATCATCCTTTATTAACAGAGCTACCCCACCTCCTTTCCCTTCTTGTCTATCCTTCCGAATTGTCAGATACCCCTGTATGTTTAATTCCCAGTCTTGGCCACCCTGCAACCATGTTTCTGTAATGGCCACCAAATCATACCCATTTGTAATGATTTATGCCGTCAACTCATTTACTTTATTTCGAATGCTGCGTGCGTTTAGGTAGAGTGTTTTAATACTAGTTTTTAAACCATGATTTTTAGTTTTGACCCCTCCTGCAGCCCCTTTATATTCATACATATTGTCCCTTCCTATCACCTTGTGGTTTACACTTACTCTAGTGCTACTCTGCTCTGTTGCCTCCTGCCTTTTACATTCTTTCTTGGGGTCCTGTTCATCTGCGCTCTCACCCGCTCTAACTAGCTCAGAGCCCTCTCCTGGGTTCCGAATACTCCTCGCATTGAGGCACCGAGCTTTCAGGCTTGCCTTTTTATTACACTTTGACCCTTTAGAATTTTGCTGTACATTGGCCCTTTTTGTTTTTTGCCTTGGGTTTCTCTGCCCTCCTCTTTTACTCATCTCCTTTCTGTCTTTTGTTTCTGTCTCCATTTTGTTTCTCTCTGTCTCCCTGCATTGGTTCCCATCCCCCTGCCATATTAGTTTAACTGCTCCCCAACAGCACTAGCAAACACTCCTCCTAGGACATTGGTTCCAGTCCTGCCCAGGTGCAGACCGTCCGGTTTGTACTGGTCCCACCTCCCCCAGAACCGGTTCCAATGCCCCAGGAATTTGAATCCCTCCCTGCTGCACCACTGCTCAAGCCACGTATTCATCTGCGCTATCCTGCGATTCCTACTCTGAGTAGCACGTGGCACTGGTAGCAATCCTGAGATTACTACTTTTGAGATCCTACTTTTTAATTTAGCTCCTAGCTCCTTAAATTCGTCTCGTAGGACCTCATTCCTTTTTTTACCTATGTCGTTGGTACCAATGTGCACCACGACAACTGGCTGTTCTCCCTCCCTTTTCAGAATGTCCTGCACCCGCTCCGAGACATCCTTGATCCTTGCACCAGGGAGGCAACATTCCATCCTGGAGTCTCGGTTGTGGCCGCAGAAACGCCTATATATTCCCCTTACAATTGAATCCCCTATCACTATCGCTCTCCCACTCTTTTTCCTGCCCTCCTGTGCAACAGAGCCAGCCATGGTGCCATGAACTTGGCTGCTGCTGCCCTCCCCTGATGAGTCATCCTCCTCAACAGTACTCAACGCAGTGTATCTGTTTTGCATGGGGATGACCGCAGGGGACCCCTGCACTACTTTCCTTGCACTGCTCTTCCTGCTGGTCTTCCATTCCCGAGCTGGCTGTGGATCCTTCACCTGCGGTAAGACCAACTCGCTACACGTGCTACTCACGTCATTCTCAGCATCGTGGATGCTCCAGAGTGAATCCACCCTCAGCTCCAAGTCCGCAAGGCGGTCCGTCAGGAGCTGGAGGTGGATACACTTCATGCACACATAGACGTCGGGGACACCGGAAGTGTCCCTGAGTTCCCACATGGTACAGGAGGAGCATATCACGTGACCGAGCTCTCCTGCCATGATTTAACCCTTAGATACGCTTAATTTGGCGACAACAATGTTAACAGGTTACTTACTGATATAAAAAAGAAAACTTGGCTACATTACACTCAGTCCCTTCATCCAAGTCATTAATCTAGATTGTAAATAATTGAGGACCCAGCACCGATCCCCACTAGTCACTGTTTGCCTACCGGCAAATGACCCATTTATCCTGACTCTCTGTTTTCTGCTAGTTGGCCAATCCTCTATCTATGGTAATATATTGCCCCCAACCCCATGAGCTTTTATCTTGTGCAGTAACCTTTTATGTGGCACCTTATCGAATGCCTTCTGGAAATCCAAGTACATTCACTGGTTCCCCCTCATCCACACTGCTCATTGCATCCTCAAAGAACTCCAACAAATTTGTCAAACATGTCTTCCCTTTCATAAAACTATGTTGACTCTGCTTGATTGAATCAAAAAAACATAGAAACAAAGAAAATAGGTACAGGACTAGGCCATTTGGCCCTTCGAGCCTGCACCACCATTCAATAAGATCATGGCTGATCATTGACCTTAGTACACCTTTCCTGCTTTCTCTTCATACCCCTTGATTCCTTTAGCCGTAAGGGCCATATCTAACTCCCTCTTGAAAAATCCAATGAACTGGCATCAACAACTCTCTGCGGTAGGGACTTCCAACGGTTAACAACTCACTGAGTGAAGAAATTTCTCCTCATCTCAGTCCTAAATGGCTTACCCCTTATCCTTAGACTTTGTCCCCTGGTTTTGGACTTCCCCAACATCAGGAACATTCTTCCTGCATCTAACCTGTCCAGTCCTGTCAGAATTTTATAAGTTTCTATGAGATCCCCTCTCATCCTTCTAAACTCCAGTGAATACAGGTCTAGTTAATCCAGTCTCTCCTCATATGTCAGTCCTGCCATCCCTGGAATTAGTCTCCTGAACCTTCGCTGCATTCCCTCAATAGCAAGAACATTCTTCCTCAGATTAGGAGACCAAAACTGAACACAATATTCCAAGTGAAGCCTCAGCAAGGCCCTGTACAACTGCAGTAAGGGGAATAGATAGACGATTCTGCAGCCACAATCGAGACTCCAAGATGGTATGTGCCTCCCTGATGCAAGGGTCAAGGATGTCTCGGAGCGGGTGATGGACATTCCGATAAGGGCAGGTGAACAGCCAGTTGTCACGGTGCATATAGGTACCAACGATATAGGTATAAAACGGGGTGAGGTCCTCTGAGCTGAATTTATGGAGCTACGAGCTAAATTAAAAAGTAGGACCTCAAAAGTAGTAATCTCAGGATTGCTACCAGTGCCACGTGCTAGTCAGAGTAGGAATCGCAGGATAGCTCAGATGAATACGTGGCTTGAGGAGTGGTGCACACGGGAGGGATTCAAATTCCTGGGACATTGGAACTGGTTCTGGGGGAGGTGGGACCAATACAAACCGGACGGTCTGCACCTGGGCAGGACCGGAATCAATGTCCTAGGGGGAGTGTTTGCTAGTGCTGTTGGGGAGGAGTTAAATTAATATGGCAGGGGATGGGAACCTATGCAGGGAGACAGGAGGAAGTAGAATGGGGGCAGAAGCAAAAGATAGAAAGAAGAAAAGTAAAACTGGAGGGCAGAGAAACC
Source organism: Pristiophorus japonicus (assembly GCF_044704955.1). NCBI lineage: Eukaryota > Metazoa > Chordata > Chondrichthyes > Pristiophoridae > Pristiophorus > Pristiophorus japonicus. The sequence goes on along the minus strand of NC_092007.1, from coordinate 6,560,923 downwards.
TAAGGCTAAAAGCAAAAAGGGCCACATTACACCAAAATTCTAAAGGAGCAAAGTGTGTTAGAAAGACAAGCTTGAAGGCTCTGTACCTCAATGCGAGGAGTATTCGGAATAAGGTGGACGAATTAACTGCGCAGATAGCAGTTAACGGTTATGCTGTAATTGGCATCACGGAGACATGGCTCCAGGGTGACCAAGGCTGGGGACTCAACATCCAGGGGTATTCAACATTTAGGAAGGATAGACAGAAAGGAAAAGGAGGCGGGGTGGCATTGCTGTTTAAAGAGGTAATTAATGCAACAGTAAGAAAGGACATTAGCTTGGATGATGTGGAATCAGTATGGGTGGAGTTACAGAATACCAAGGGGCAGAAAACGCTAGTGGGAGTTGTGTACAGACCATCAAACAGTGGTAGTAAGGTTGGGGACAGCATCAAACAAGAAATTAGGGATATGTGCAATAAATGTACAGCAGTTATCATGGGTGACTTTAGTCTACATATTTATTGGGCTAACCAAACTGGTAGCAATGCGGTGGAGGAGGATTTCCTGGAGTGTATTAGGGATGGTTTTCGAGACAAATATGTCGAGGAACCAACAGGGAGCTGGCCATCCTAGACTGGGTGATGTGTAATGAGAAAGGACTAATTAGCAATCTTGTTGGGCGGGGCCCCTTGGGGAAGAGTGACCATAACATGGTAGAATTCTTTATTAAGATGGACAGTGACACAATTAATTCAGAAACTTGGGTCCTGAACTTAAGGAAAGGTAACTTCGATGGTTTGATGCATGAATTGGCTAGAATAGACTGGCAGAGGATACTTAAAGGGTTGACGGTGGATAGGCAATGGCAAACACTTAAAGATCACATGGATGAACTTCAGCAATTGTACATTCCTGTCTGGAGTAAAAATAAAACGGGGAAGATGGCTCAACCGTGGCTAACAAGGGAAATTAAGGATAGTGTTAAAGCCAAGGAAGAGGCATATAAATTGGCCAGAAAAAGCAACAAACCCGAGGACTGGGAGAGATTTAGAATTTAGCAGATGTCCTGCTACTGCTTTCTTAATAATGGACTCCAGCATTTTCCCAACGGCAAATGTTAGGCTAACTGATTTATAGTTTCCTGCTTTCTATCTATATCCTTTTTTAAATAGGGGTGTTACATTTGCGGTTTTCCAATCCGCTGGACCTCCCCAGAATCGAAGGAATTTTGGTACATTATAACAAATGCATCCACTATCTCTGCAGCCACTTCTTTTAAGATGCTAGGATGCAAGCCATCAGGTCCAGGGGACTTGTCCGCCTTTAGTCCCATTTTTTTACTGTTCCTCTAAAGGGATTGAGGAGATGAATAGCCTCTTCTTGTTCCTATGCAACAGGTTGGAGGGGCTGAATGGTCTCCTATTCCTCTAACAGGCTTGAGGGGCTGAATGGCCTCCTCTTTCTATGTAACAGGTTTGAGTGGTTGAATGGGCCCCCAGCTGTGTAACAAGCTCGAGGGGCTGTGAGAATAGAATGGCTTCAGAAGAACGAGATAGGGGTTCACAAGAATAGGATGAAGAGAAGGGGTTCAAGAGGGGAGGAGAGGATGTTCAGTAGAGGGGGGAGAAAGGGTTCAGGAGAGGTGGATAAGGCTTTCAGGAGAAGGGGAGTAATGTTTCACAAGAGGGGAAGGAGAGATAGAGGGTCAGAAGAGAGGAGAGGAAGAGAGTTGGGGTTGAGGAGAGAGGAGGAGAGCTATGGTGTCAGAAGAGGGGAGGAGAGTTGGGGTGTTCAGGAGGGGAGGAGAAGGGTTGTGGGGTTGAGGGGCGGGGAGGAGAGTTGGGGGGGGTCAGGAGAGGGAAGGGAGAGTTGGGGTTGAGGAGAGAGGAGGAGGGTTATGGTGTCAGAAGAGGGGAGGAGAGTTGGGGTGTTCAGGAGGGGAGGAGAAGGGTTGTGGGGTTGAGGGGAGGGGAGGAGAGTTGGGGGGTCAGGAGAGGGAAGGGAGAGTTGGGGTTGAGGAGAGGGGAGGAGAATTAGGGGGTCAGGAGAGGAGGAGGAGCGTTGAGTGTTGAGGAGAGTTGGGTGTTGAGAGAGGGAGTAGAGTTGGAGGTTAAGGAAAGGGGAGGCGAATTGGAGGTTGAGGAGCGGAGAGAAGAGCGGGGAGGTGAGTTGGGGCGGTCAGGAGAGGAGGAGCTGTGAGCGTTACAAACTGAGTCATGGCTAACAAAAGTGAATGTCGATGTAAAAGGCAAGAGAGGAAGAGAAAGAAAGCTGGCCAAAGTACTCGTCAAAATCTTCATTCACGCAGAGACTGTACAGTGCAATCTTACCTCTCGCATCGTTACCTAATGGTGTCCCCCAAGGATCTATCCTTGGTCCCCTCCTATTTCTCATCTCCATGCTGCCCCTTGGCGACATCATCTGTATACGCAGTGAGAGTTTCCACATGTACGCTGCTGACACCCAGCTCTACCTCACCACCACCTCTCTCGATCCCTCCACGGTCTCTAAATTGTCAGACTGCTTATCCGACATCCAGTACTGGGTAAGCAGAAATTTTCTCCAATTAAATATCCCCACCATAAACTCCATTCACTAGCCACTGACTCCATCCCTCTCCCTAACATCTGTTTGAGGCTGAACCACATTGTTCGCAACCTTGGTGTTATATTTGATCTTGAAATGTGCTTCTGATCATCTATTCACGACATAACTAAGACCGCCTATTTCCACCTCCGTTACATCGCCCCTCTCTGTCCTTTGCCTCAGCTCATCACTGCTGAAACCCTCATCCATGCCTTTGTTACTTCCAGACTTGACTATTTTAATGCACTCCTGGCCGGCCTCCCACATTCTACCCTACCTAAACTTGAGGTCATCCAAAACTTGGCTGCCCATGTCCTAACTCGTAACAAATCCTGTTCACGCATCACTCCTGTGCTCACTGACCTACATTGGCTGCCAGTTAAGCAACGCCTCAATTTCAAAATTCTCATCCTTGTTTATAAATCCCTCAAAGGCCTCGCCCCTCCCTATCTCTGTAACATCCTCCAGTACCACAACCCTCCGAGATATCTGCGTTCCTCGAATTCCATCCTCTTGAGCATCGCTGATTTTAATCACTCCACAATTGGTGGCCGTGCCTTCTGCTACCCTAAACTCTAGAATTCCCTCCCTAAACCTCTCTGCCTATCTTTCCTCCTTTAAGACACTCCTTAAAGCCTAGCTCTTTGACCACCTGTCCCAGTATCTCCATATGTGGCACGGTGTCAAATTCTTTGTCTTATAATGCACCTGTGAAGCGCCTGGGGATATTTTATTACGTTAAAGGCACTATATAAATACAAGTTGCTTTTCTTGTATCTCATCGAGGGATTCCAATCAACTGAAACCAGGAGGCGCAAGAGTGAGATCAATTTTTTAATTCCCCCAGAGCACTGGTTAAAACAGGCACGGTATCAGAGCAATTAACGGCAGTGTATTGGGGGTGGATTGTGTTGAACAGCTGGGCTGTCGCTGGTTAGTGCCAGTGTCAGCGGCTGTCGCAGTCTGTGCTGGGCTGACCTCTGACCTCTGTTGCCCACGGTTGCACCCACTGTCTTTGCAACAGTAGCTTTGGATACAACTGAAGCACATCTGGGTTTTTGCAGACACTGTCAGAAGCACAGCATTTAATGGTGGCGTTATGCACTGAGTTATCAGAAAAAAGTAACATTAGAATCAGAGAATCAGAAAAACTCACAGCACAGCAGGAGGCCATTTGGCCAGTCATCATCCCCTGCCTGGTGCAATAGCATCTAAACTAGGTTCCAAAATAGAGAAGTGCGAGGTAATACATTTTTGTGGGAAGGAGAAAGAGGCCACACATTCCCTGGGAAATGTGTCTAAATGGGGTAGAGGAACGGAGGGCCCTGGGGGTACAGTTACACACGTTACTGAAAGTAGCAACACAGGTTAATCAGACCATTAAAAAACAAACAAAGCACTGGGGTTCATTTCTAGAGGGACTGAATTGAAAAGCAGAAAACGTATGTTAAACTTGCATAGAAAATTGGTAAGACCACATACGTTGGTTAAACAACATTTGGGGCTAGATTTTCCATTATTTTTGCATGCATAACGCCCACTTAACATCCATTTTACCGCTGAAATGAGGTATAATGCCCAGATATTGCCAATTTGATATAATTGGGATTACGGAGACAGGGCTCCAGGGTGATCAAGGCTGGGAACTCAACGTCCAGGGATATTCAACATTCAAGAAGGATAGACAGAAAGGAAAAGGAGGTGGGATAGCGTTGCTGGTTAAAGAGGAAATTAACGCAATAGTAAGGAGGGACATTAGCTTGGATGATGTGGAATCTATATGGGAAGAGCTGTGGAATACCAAAGGGCAGAAAACATAGTGGGAGTTGCTCACAGACAACCAAACAGTAGTAGTGAGGTTGGGGAGAGCATCAAACAAGAAATTAGGGATGTGTGCAATAAAGGTACAGCAGTTATCATGGGCGACTTTAATCTACATATAGACTGGGCTAACCAAACTGGCAGCAATACGGAGGAGGAGGATTTCCTGGAGTGTATTAGGGCTGGATTTCTAGACCAATATGTCCAGGAACCAACTAGAGAGCTGGCCATCCTAGACTGGGTGATGAGAAAGGACTAATTTGCAATCTTGTTGTGCGAGGCCCCTTGGGAAAGAGTGACCATAATATGATAGAATTCTTTTTTAAGATGGAGAGTGACACAGTTAATTCAGAGACTAGGGTCCTGAACTTAAGGAAAGGTAACTTCGATGGTATGAGACGTGAATTGGCTAGATTGGACTGGCGAATGATACTTCAAGGGTTGATGGTGGATAGGCAATGGCAGCCATTTAAAGATCACATGGATGAACTTCAACAATTGTACATCCCTGTCTGGAGTAAAAATCAAATGGGGAAGGTGGCTCAACTGTGGCTAACAAGGGAAATTAGGGATACTGTTAAATCCAAGGACGAGGTATATAAATTGGCCAGAAAAAGCAGCAAACCTGAGGACTGGGAGAAATTTAGAATTCAGTAGAGGAGGACAAAGGGTTTAATTAGGAGGGGAAAAATAGAATATGAGAGGAAGCTTGCTGGGAACATAAAAACTGACTCCAAAAGTTTCTGTAGATATGTGAAGAGAAAAAGATTAGTGAAGACAAATGTCGGTGCCTTGCAGTCAGAATCAGGTGAATTTATAATGGGGAACAAAGAAATGGCAGACCAATTGAACAAGTACTTTGGTTCTGTCTTCACGAGGGAGACACAAATAACCTTCCGGAAATACTGGGGGACCGAGGGTCTAGCGAGAAGGAGGAACTGAAGGAAATCCTTATTAGTCAGGAAATTGTGTTAGAGAAATTGATGGGATTGAAGGCTGATAAATCCCCAGGGCCTGATAGTCTGAATCCCAGAGTACTAAAGGAAGTGGGCCTAGAAATAGTGGATGCATTGGTGGTCATTTTCCAACATTCTATCAGCTCTGGATCAGTTCCTATGGACTGGAGGGTAGCTAATGTAACACCACTTTTTAAAAAAGGAGGGAGAGAGAAAACGGGGAATTATAGACTGGTTAGCCTGACATCAGTAGTGGGGAAAATGTTGGAATCAATTACTAATGATGAAATAGCAGCGCATTTGGAAAGCAATGACAAGATCGGTCCAAGTCAGCATGGATTTATGAAAGGGAAATCATACTTGACAAATCTTCTGGAATTTTTTGAGGATGTAACTAGTAGAGTGGACAACGGAGAACCAGTGGATGTGGTGTATTTGGACTTTCAAAAGGCTTTTGAAAGGTCCCACACAAGAGATTGGTGTGCAAAATTAAAGTACGTGGTATTGGGGGTAATGTACTGACGTGGATAGAGAACTGGTTGGCAGACAGGAAGCAGAGAGTCGGGATAAATGGGTCCTTTTCAGAATGGCAGGTAGTGACTAGTGGAGTGCCGCAGGGCTCAGTGCTGGGACCCCAGCTATTTACAATATACATTAATGATTTAGATGAAGGAATTTAGTGTAATATCTCCAAATTTGTAGATGACACTAAACTGGGTGGCGGTGTGAGCTGTGAGGAGGATGCTAAGAGGCTGCAGGGTGACTTGGACAGTTTAGGTGAGTGAGCAATTGCCTGGCAGATGCAGTATAATGTGGATAAATGTGAGGTTATCCACTTTTGTGGCAAAAACAAGAACGCAGAATATTATCTGAATGGCGACAGATTAGGAAAAGGAGTGGTGCATCGAGACCCGGGTGTCATAGTACATCAGTCATTGAACGTTGGCATGCAGGTACAGCAGGCAGTGAAGAAGGCAAATGGCCTTCAGAGCTAGGGGATTTGAGTATAGGAGCAGGGAGGTCTTACTGCAGTTGTACAGGGCCTTGGTGAGGCCTCACCTGGAATATTGTGTTCAGTTTTGGTCTCCTAATCTGAGGAGGGACGTTCTTGCTATTGAGGGAGTGCAGCGCAGGTTCACCAGACTGATTCCAGGGATGGCTGGACTGACATATGAGGAGAAACTGGATCGACTGGGCCTGTATTCACTGGAGTTTAGAAGAATGAGAGGGGATCTCATCGAAACGTTTAAAATTCTGACGGGATTGGACAGGTTAGATGCAGGAAGAATGTTCCCGATGTTGGGGAAGTCCAGAACCAGGAGTCCTAGTCTAAGGATAAGGGCTAAGCCATTTAGGACCGAGATGATGAGAAACTTCTTCACTCAGAGAGTTGTTAACCTATGGAATTCTCTACTGCAGAAAGTTGTTGAGGCCAGTTCATTAGATATATTCAAGAGGGAGTTAGATATGGCCCTTACAGCTAAGGGGATCAAGGGGTATGGAGAGAAAGCAGGAAAGGGTACTGAGGTGAATGATCAGCCATGATCTTATTGAATGATGGTGCAGGCTTGAAGGGCCAAATGGCCTACTCCTGCACCTATTTTCTATGTTTCTACTTAGCCACAAAATGGAAACTGATGCCCATTTTTCAGAGACTTATTGCCGAGCGTTACTTTCGGCATGTACGTAAGGCCAGGACAAAATAATACCGGCCGCCCACTTTTTTGAGGTGGAATCATCAAAATGGGCGAAACTAACGGCCATAATATCGCCCAGCGTTACCTTCGGCACATAATTAATGCCGAGATTCAATAATACCAAGTGTTATGTATGTGAACCTAACCTATGTGTCAGACTTGCCATTAGGGGGCACACCTGTGGGAGACCTATGGGTGACCTGTGTACCCTGGAGCAAGCAGGTATACCATGCTGCTGCCTCACTTTGGAGTTATATTAAAGAGACCAAGGTCACAATGGTTCGAGCTTTCAACAGTCTCGTGGGGTTATTCTGAACTTAACAACTGGCGACGAGTTACAGATCACGAACTTTCATGTGGAAATGGCTGCCGTTGGTATTCTTGAGAGATTTGTTGAGGGTGCTGATTGGGAAGCCTTCGTTGAGTGTCTCGACCAGTACTTCGTGACAAACAAGCTGGGCACGGCTGAGACAGAGAACAAGTGCAGGGCGATTCTCCTCACCGCATGAGACCTCCTCAAAAATCTACTGGTCCCAGTCAAACCAACGGACAAGACTTACACAGACCTGTGTGCGCTGGCTCGAGAACACCTCCAGCCAAAGCCGAACATCAAAGGAGAATACCTTTTACACGCACCATCGCTCCGAGGGCCAGAACGTGGTGAGTTTCGTTGCCGACCTAAGATGCCTTGCAGGATAGTGCAAATTTGCAGGATCTTTGGGGGAAATGTTGCGAGATTTTTTCGTGCTCGTAATAGGCCACAAGGCCATCCTCCGCAAACCACTGTCAGCCGAATCCTTAGATCTGAGCTCAGGCCTTCATATCCACGTGCGACAACACGAAACAGATATCTTCACAGAATCGAAGCTCACCGGCAAATATGGTGCATAAAATAATGCCTTCAGCAGGCAGAACTGAAATGAAACTTCTTCACTCAGAGAGTTGTTAACCTGTGGAATTCTCTACCGCAGAGAGTTGTTGATGCCAGTTTATTGGGTATATTCAAGAGGGAGTTAGACATGGCCCTTGTGGCTAAAGGGATCAAGAGGTATGGAGAGAAAGCAGGAAAGGGGTACTGAGGTGAATGATCAGCCATGATCTTATTGAATGGTGGTGCAGGCTCGAAGGGCCGAATGACCTACTCCTGCACCTATTTTCTATGTTTCTATGAATGCAGGCTTTGAGTAGAACATTCCTGGTAAAAGTGAAACACCTCACATCCAGTTATCGTCACTCATGACTCTTACAAATCAAATTATATAAATATATAAGTACATGTAAATAAATGTAATACTTACTCTTGCGGATCCCACAAGGTTGTTCCATCGCTTGCGGCATTGGTTGCCCTCATGTACCTCGTTGGTCGCTGACGAGACCCCTCTGCTATCTCGGCCCATATCTTCTGGTCGGCCTTTGGGGTGGGCTTCTCACGCCCTCCCTTTGTCAAATCACCCCAGCATAACTCGGCCTCCTGCAGAAGAGAGGCATTTGCCTCGTCCGAGAACCTCCTCACTCTTTTGTGTCCTCCAATGTGCTCTTCTCCCAGCTCACTGCTCTCGCCAGCATCAGTCTCCACAGCGTGCTGTGTCGCCTCCTCCTCTCCCTCCATTATAGGCACCAAATTCGGGCAAATATCTGTCTGGTAACAACTAATTTTTTTTTTCCAATTTGCTGTAAAGCTCAAAACTCTCCCTCATTCCTCCCAAAGCAGCCACACCACACCCACACATGCCTTCACTCCCTCAGCTCCCTCTCGCTCTGTCTCCTCTTATGTGCATGTCATGATGACCCTTGACCTCCTGAATCGCGGGAATCGAGCGTTGCCATGCCATTGCTAAGAACGGTGACACTTTACGGCAGAAGGTCAGAAAGATTTAACGCTAACACCCATTTCATATCGCTCGTGGCAACGCCCAATTTCACAAATGGAGACTAGGTGCTTTGAGAATAGGCGACAAGCTGGCGATCTGAAAACCATTTTTACTGCCCACGCCGGAAATAACGCCCATTTGTGGCCGATCTGCACAAAAGTGTAAAATCTAGCCCTTGGAGTATTGTGAACATTTCTGGTCTCTACATTATAAAAAGGATATCGAGGCACTGGAACAGGTGCAAAAAGGATTTGTTTGAATGATATCAGAACTGCGATTATACCTATCAGGAAAGATTGAACAGACAGGGGCTCTTTTCTCTAGAAAATAGAAAGCCAAGGGGTAACCTGATAGAGATCTTCAAGATTATGAAAGGGTTCGATAGGGTAGACGTAGAGAAGATATTTTCATTTGAGGGCGAGACCAGAACTAGGGGCCATAACTAGAGAGTGGTTACAATGGAGAACTCGCTATAACAGGGAATAGTTGAGGCGAAGAGCATAGATGCATTTAAGGGGAAGCTGGATAAACACATGCGAGAGAAGGGAATAGAAGGAAATGTTGATGGGGTGAGATGAAGAAGGGTGGGAGGAGGCTTGGGTGGAGCTTAAACACCGGCATGGACCTGTTTCTGTGCTGTAAATACTTATGCACATAAGTCTCAACCCTCCTGTGAGTGTTCTTGTACCATACTTGCGGTTGTTTAGTTGTTGCAGAGGTCAGATTAGCAGCACCTATCAGCCGTAAAGGACAGAGTCCCAGTGCAGTTTCCTGTGATGTCATAGAAACATAGAAACATAGAAAATAGGTGCAGGAGTAGGCCATTCGGCCCTTCGAGCCTGCACCACCATTCAATAAGATCATGGCTGATCATTCCCTCAGTACCTCTTTCCTGCTTTCTCTCCATACCCCTTGATCCCCTTAGTCGTAAGGGCCTTATCTAACTCCCTCTTGAATATATCTAATGAACTGGCATCAACAACTCTCTGTGGCAGGGAATTCCACAGGTGAACAACTCTCTGAGTGAAGAAGTTTCTTCTCATCTCAGTCCTAAATGGCCTACCCCTTACTCTAAGACTGTGTCCCCTGGTTCTGGACTTCCCCAACATCGGGAACATTCTACCCACATCTAACCTGTCCAGTCCCGTCAGAATCGTATATGTTTCTATGAGATCGCCTCTCATCCTTCTAAACTCCAATGTATAAAGGCCCAGTTGATCCAGCCTCTCCTCATATGTCAGTCCCGCCATCCCGGGAATCAGTCTGGTGAACCTTCACTGCACTCCCTCAATAGCAAGAACGTCCTTCCTCAGATTAGGAGACCTAAACTGAACACAATATTCCAGGTGAGGCCTCACTAAGGCCCTGTACAACTGCAGTAAGACCTCCCTGCTCCTATACTCAAATCCCCTAGCTATGAAGGACAACATACTATTTGCCTTCTTCACCATCTGCTGTACCTGCATGCCAACTTTCAATGACTGATGAACCATGACACCCAGGTCTCGTTGCACCTCCCCCTTTCCTAATCTGCCGCCATTCAGATAATATTCTGCCTTCGTGTTTTTGCCCCCAAAGTGGATAATCTCACATTTATCCACATTATACTGCATCTGCCATGCATTTGCCCACTCACCTAACCTGTCCAAGTCACCCTGCAGCCTCCTAGCGTCCCCCTCACAGCTCACACCGCCACCCAGTTTAGTGTCATCTGCAAACTTGGAGCTATTACACTCAATTCCTTCATCCAAAACATTAATGCATATTGTAAGAGCTGGGGTACCAGCATTGAGCCCTGCAGCACTCCACTAGTCACTGCCTGCCATTCTGAAAAGGACCCGTTTATCCCGACTCTCTGCTTCCTGTCTGCCAACCAGTTCTCTATCCACGTCAGTATATTACCCCCAATACCAATGCTTTGATCTTGCACACGAAGAACCCATGAAGATATCTGCTGCAGACCCAGGTTTGTATCACCCTATAACAAAAATGTGTTCTCCTCTCTATAACTATGATAATCTTGATGAACATGCTTTATACTTTTTTTTTAAAATTGAGCAATGTCAGACCCTTACTGTCTAGGTTCCTTTATAATTAATAGGCACGGGTGTCGTATCACACTTTGATTTTTATTCCCGTTTATTTTTAAATTTCTGATTCGAATCTGCTCCCCCCAACCATCTCGGTCAGGAGTGTGAGCGCTGTGTGTTCCCTAACTCGGGAGTGTGAGCGCTGTGTGTTCTCTGAACTCAGGAGTGTGAGCGCTGTGTGTTCTCTGAACTCAGGAGTGTGAGCGCTGTGTGTTCCCTGAACTTGGGAGTGTGAGCGCTGTGTGTTCTCTGAACTCGGGAGTGTGAGCGCTGTGTGTTCTCTGAACTCGGGAGTGTGAGCGCTGTGTGTTCTCTGAACTTGGGAGTGTGAGCGCTGTGTGTTCTCTGAACTTGGGAGTGTGAGCGCTGTGTGTTCCCTGAACTCGGCAGTGTGAGCCCTGTGTGTTCTCTGAACTTGGGAGTGTGAGCGCTGTGTGTTCTCTGAACACGGGAGTGTGAGCCCTGTGTGTTCTCTGAACTCGGGAGTGTGAGCCCTGTGTGTTCTCTGAACTTGGGAGTGTGAGCCCTGTGTGTTCTCTGAACTCGGGAGTGTGAGCGCTGTGTGTTCTCTGAACTCAGGAGTGTGAGCCCTGTGTGTTCTCTGAACACGGGAGTGTGAGCGCTGTGTGTTCTCTGAACACGGGAGTGTGAGCCCTGTGTGTTCTCTGAACTTGGGAGTGTGAGCCCTGTGTGTTCTCTGAACTCGGGAGTGTGAGCGCTGTGTGTTCTCTGAACTCAGGAGTGTGAGCCCTGTGTGTTCCCTGAACTGGGGAGTGTGAGCGCTGTGTGTTCTCTAAACTTGGGAGTGTGAGCGCTGTGTGTTCTCTGAACTTGGTGGTGGGTTTAACACCTCTCCTACATTGCGAAACAGAGACGGTGTTTAACATTCTCTCTCGAACAGGGAGACAGGGCCTCCCCCTCTCCTGTCCCCCAAATCTTCTTCCCTTCTCCTCAACTCCTTCTCTGATGTGTGTGTCGCTCTTTCTGTACCTGGGTGTGTTCTCTCTCTCTCTCTTTATCTTTGCGTCACCCTTTCTGTATCTGTGTGTCTCCCTCTTTCTGCCTCTGTGTGTCTCCCTCTTTCTGCCTCTGTGTGTCTTTCACTTTCTGTCTCTGTATCTCATAGAATCACAGAAATTTACAGCACAGAAGGAGGCCATTTCGGCCCATCGTGTCCGTGCCGGCCGACCAAGAGCTATCCAACCTAATTCCACCTTCCAGCTCTTGGTCTGTAACCCTGTAGGTTACCGCACTTCAAGTGCACATCCAGGTACTGTTTAAATGTGGTGAGGGTTTCTGCCTCTACCACCCTTTCAGGCAGTGAGTTCCAGACCCCCACCACCCTCTGGGTGAAGAAATTGCCCCTCAAATCCCCTCTAATCCTCCCCCCAATTACTTTCAATCTGTGCCCTTGTTGACCCCTCTGCCAAGGGAAACAGGTCCTTCCTATCTACTCTATCCAGGCCCTTCATCATTTTATACACCTCAATCAGGTCTCCCCTCAGCCTCCTCTGTTCCAAAGAAAACAGCCCCAGCCTATCCAATCTTTCTTTGACACAGCGCTCTTTCACTTTCTGTATCTGTGTTGTTCTCTCTCTCTATCTGTGTCTCTCTACTTTCTGTATCTGTGTTGTTCTCTCTCTGTATCTGTCTCTCTCTCTCTCTCTCTTTCTGTATCTGTTTTTTACTCACTCTCTTTCTTAAGCCAGTTCATTATCAGAGTCACCTTTATGCGTGACTTACACTGAACAGTAAAGCGGTTTGTCAGGAAGATACGCTGCTCTCCTTTCATCTGATGCAAACTTTCATGTTACCAGAAGACCTCTGAGCCTGTGCCGAGGTGCTGGTCCAAACCCCGTAGAGAGACCGTCGGCTGTGAGGGGGGTATGTTCGGTGAAGGGGAACGGACAGAGAGAGAGTGAGTGGGAAACCGTGTGCTCCCCTCAACACAAACTCGATCAAGTTGTCAGTTTTAGCCTGAGGTGATGAATGAAGTCTCTCAGATTTCCAGGAACTGACCCAGCAAGGGTCATGGTAAAAACAGCCGTGCAGAGAGGGTTCACACCATCAGGAAGCAAGGTTCCCCGAAGCAAGCGCACACTTTGAACTGTGTTGTGTGCTCCTGTTCTCCAGTCTTGATATGTGTAATCTCATCACAGCTCCTCACCTCGCCCAGCTTTCTGTGGGAGAATGAAATGCGTCCCATTTAATGTCCCCGCCCGATTACTGGCCTGGGAGCTTGGATCATATCATAATCCCTCTAAAGTGAAGGACTATCAAAGGATGAGGTATTAAACCAAGGCCCCGTCTGCTCTCTCAAGTGGATGTAAAAGATCCCAAGGCCACTATTTCTAAGACGAGTAGGCATAGTTCTCCCTGGCGTCCTGGGGCCAATATTTATCCCTCAATCAACATAACAAAAACAGATGATCTGGTCACTATCACATTGCTGTTTGTGAAACATGCTGTGCGTAAACTGGCTGCCGCGTTTCCTACATCCAACAGTAACTTTGCTTCGAAAAGTACTTCATTGGCTGTAAAACACTTTGGGACATCCTGAAGTTGTGAAAGACACTGTAGAATTGCAAGTCTTCCTTTTATTCAATAAAAGATTGTTCATCTGGCATGAAAACAGGCAGGGTCACAGCAGATTAGTAGACACTAAACCACAAGAGGCATGAGCTTTAAATGATTAAAGCTGTGTCAATAAACTGAAAGCAAACACTTGTGGCCCGAATCGCCGAGGTTACAATCCGAAAGTCATTCATTCAGCAACAAGTGACAGGTGTCGTCTCATATCCTCAGCAAGAAATCGACTGTCCCCTCACAGTCAGATCTTGCTGGAGAGCTGCCAGCAGGCAGAGAGAAACTGTCCTGCTGTTGACAGTCAGGGTCACCACCAGGGGGAGCAGGAACCTCAGTCAGGGTCACCACCAGGGGGAGCAGGGGCACCAGTCAGGGTCACCACCAGGGGGAGCAGGGGCATCAGTCAGGGTCACCACCAGGGGGAGCAGGGGCATCAGTCGGGGTCACCACCAGGGGGAGCAGGAGCCTCAGTCAGGGTCACCACCAGGGGGAGCAGGGGCATCAGTCAGGGTCACCACCAGGGGGAGCAGGAGCACCAGTCAGGGTCACCACCAGGGGGAGCAGGAACCTCAGTCAGGGTCACCACCAGGGGGTGCAGGGGCATCAGTCAGGGTCACCACCAGGGGGAGCAGGAACCTCAGTCAGGGTCACCAACAGAGGGAGCAGGAGAACCAGTCAGGGTCACCACCAGGGGGAGCAGGAACCTCAGTCAGGGTCACCAACAGAGGGAGCAGGAACCTCAGTCAGGGTCACCACCAGGGGGAGCAGGAACCTCAGTCAGGGTCACCACCAGGGGGAGCAGGAACCTCAGTCAGGGTCACCACCAGGGGGAGCAGGGGCATCAGTCAGGGTCACCACCAGGGGGTGCAGGGGCATCAGTCAGGGTCACCAACAGGGGGAGCAGGAACCTCAGTCAGGGTCACCACCAGGGGGAGCAGGAACCTCAGTCAGGGTCACCAACAGAGGGAGCAGGAGAACCAGTCAGGGTCACCACCAGGGGGAGCAGGAGCACCAGTCAGGGTCACCACCAGGGGGAGCAGGAACCTCAGTCAGGGTCACCACCAGGGGGAGCAGGAGAACCAGTCAGGGTCACCACCAGGGGGAGCAGGAGAACCAGTCAGGGTCACCACCAGGGGGAGCAGGAACCTCAGTCAGGGTCACCAACAGAGGGAGCAGGAGAACCAGTCAGGGTCACCACCAGGGGGAGCAGGAGCACCAGTCAGGGTCACCACCAGGGGGAGCAGGAGCACCAGTCAGGGTCACCACCAGGGGGAGCATGAGCACCAGTCAGGGTCACCACCAGGGGGGGCAGGGACATCAGTCAGGGTCACCACCAGGGGGAGCAGGGGCATCAGTCAGGATCACCACCAGGGGGAGCAGGGGCATCAGTCAGGGTCACCACCAGGGGGAGCAGGAGCATCAGTCAGGGTCACCACCAGGGGGAGCAGGGGCATCAGTCAGGGTCACCACC
Organism: Pristiophorus japonicus; assembly: GCF_044704955.1. NCBI lineage: Eukaryota > Metazoa > Chordata > Chondrichthyes > Pristiophoridae > Pristiophorus > Pristiophorus japonicus. The sequence continues at coordinate 6,545,864 of NC_092007.1, read as the reverse complement.
AGGGGGAGCAGGGGCATCAGTCAGGGTCACCACCAGGGGGAGCAGGGGCATCAGTCAGGGTCACCACCAGGGGGAGCAGGGGCATCAGTCAGGGTCACCACCAGGGGGAGCAGGGGCATCAGTCAGGGTCACCACCAGGGGGAGCAGGGGCATCAGTCAGGGTCACCACCAGGGGGAGCAGGAACCTCAGTCAGGGTCACCACCAGGGGGAGCAGGGGCATCAGTCGGGTCACCACCAGGGGGAGCAGGGGCATCAGTCAGGGTCACCACCAGGGGGAGCAGGAGCATCAGTCAGGGTCACCACCAGGGGGAGCAGGGGCATCAGTCAGGGTCACCACCAGGGGGAGCAGGGGCATCAGTCAGGGTCACCACCAGGGGGAGCAGGGGCATCAGTCAGGGTCACCACCAGGGGGAGCAGGGGCATCAGTCAGGGTCACCACCAGGGGGAGCAGGGGCATCAGTCAGGGTCACCACCAGGGGGAGCAGGGGCATCAGTCAGGGTCACCACCAGGGGGAGCAGGAACCTCAGTCAGGGTCACCACCAGGGGGAGCAGGGGCATCAGTCGGGTCACCACCAGGGGGAGCAGGGGCATCAGTCAGGGTCACCACCAGGGGGAGCAGGAACCTCAGTCAGGGTCACCACCAGGGGGAGCAGGGGCATCAGTCAGGGTCACCACCAGGGGGAGCAGGGGCATCAGTCAGGGTCACCACCAGGGGGAGCAGGAGCGTCAGTCGGGTCACCACCAGGGGGAGCAGGGGCATCAGTCAGGGTCACCACCAGGGGGAGCAGGGGCATCAGTCGGGTCACCACCAGGGGGAGCAGGGGCATCAGTCGGGTCACCACCAGGGGGAGCAGGAACCTCAGTCAGGGTCACCACCAGGGGGAGCAGGAGCACCAGTCAGGGTCACCACCAGGGGGAGCAGGAGCACCAGTCAGGGTCACCACCAGGGGGAGCAGGAGCGTCAGTCGGGTCACCACCAGGGGGAGCAGGGGCATCAGTCAGGGTCACCACCAGGGGGAGCAGGGGCATCAGTCAGGGTCACCACCAGGGGGAGCAGGGGCATCAGTCAGGGTCACCACCAGGGGGAGCAGGGGCATCAGTCAGGGTCACCACCAGGGGGAGCAGGGGCATCAGTCAGGGTCACCACCAGGGGGAGCAGGAGCATCAGTCAGGGTCACCACTAGGGGGAGCAGGGGCATCAGTCAGGGTCACCACCAGGGGGAGCAGGGGCATCAGTCGGGTCACCACCAGAGGGAGCAGGGGCATCAGTCAGGGTCACCACCAGGGGAAGCAGGGGCATCAGTCAGGGTCACCACCAGGGGGAGCAGGGGCATCAGTCACCAGGACACCTCGTTCTCTGCAAAACATGGTTCCTCAGCGAATCACACGGGCTCGGTGTCTGCATCTGGAGTCAGAAAAGACAGGAATTCAGACGCAGCAACTTAACATCGACTTGCATTTATTTCGCAGATGCATCACGGGACGCAAACCGGAGAAAAATTTGACAGCTAGTCGCGTAAGGAGATATTTAGACAGTTGACCAAAAGCTTGATCAAAGAGATTGATTTTAAGGAGTGTCTTAAAGGAGGAGAGATCGGGGGAGAGGTTTAGGGAGGGAGTTCCAGAGCTCGGGCCCAGGCAACTGAAGGTACGGCTGTCAATGGTGGACTGATGGAAATCGGGTGATGGGCAAGAGGCCAGAAATGGAAAAGCGCAGCGATCTCGGAGGGTTGTGGGGCTGGAGGATAGGGATAGGGAGTCCTGGTCAGACTGCACTTGGAGAACAAGGAATTCGATATATTCTTTGTCATGTATGTAACCTTTATGGAACAACACCGCAATACTATATATACGTAAGAAATGCACACCTTGACCACAGGGGGTGAACCTGTGGGAGACACTCCTCACCTGGTCATCCAGGTTTATAAAGGGAGGTCCCACGCAGGGTCATCACTTCTTGGTCCTGTGAATAAAGATTCAGGTCACAGAGTGACCTTGTCCATAGAATGTGCCTCGTGTGGATTTGTGATATTGTGTAAGGACTTTACACTGGCGACGAGAAGCGTGAATCAGTGACCCACGAGAATGGCCACTGGCAGCAATGATGAACGGTACTGTGTTGGTGAGGACTGGGACAATTTCATTGAGAGGCTCCAGCAGAGTTTTGTCACAAAGGACTGGGAGACGCAGCGGCCGACAAGCGAAGGGCTCATCTGCTGACCAGCTGTGGACCTAAGAATTACGCGCTCATGAAAGACCTGCTAGCACCCGAGAAGCCGGCGGACAAAACGTTTGAAGAGCTCAGCAAACTAATCGGTGAGCACCTCAAACCAGCGAGCAGCGTACACATGGCCCGACACAGATTCTATACACACCGACGTCGGGAAGGACAGAGCCTACCGGATTTCGTTGCGGACCTCCGGTGCTTGGCCAGCCTCTGTAAGTTCACAGACGCCTGCAAGGGGGAGATGTTAAGGGATTTCTTTATTGAGAGCATCGGTCATGCTGGGATTTTCAAAAAGCTAATTGAGACCAAGGACGTGACCTTGGAAGTGGCGGCGTTGATGGCTCAGACTTTTATGGAGGGGGAGGAGGAAACCAAGATAATATACGCGTGCAATTCTGCCTCCAACGTGGCTATGGATCAGGGAGTCAGTATCATAAACACGACACAGAGCCCCGCAGGCAGGCAAGGGCAGTTCGACACACCCCAGGCAGCAATAGACCCAAGAGTAAGTCTCCAACAGAGACAATGGCAGGCTGAACGGATATTTACGTGCCCCCCAAGTGGACAATGCGGCCCAGGATGGGGCCATTGACACCCACTAATAGGGTGCTCATGAGCAGTCAAAGGGACAATCAGCGAGGAATGCCTTGTAACAGCTCTTTTGTTCACAACAATGGGAATCTCAGTTCATGCTGAAGGTGTGGGGGCAGACATGCTGCCAGGACTTGCTGGTTTCAACAGTTCGTCTGCAGAAATTGTAACCTCAGTGGCCATTTAGCCAAAATGTGCAGAAAGCCTGTAACCAGGCTAATATACAAGGCGGATGAACCAGATGAGGGGTCTGCGAGGCAGGATGATGCTTGGGGCAAATCAATGGACGCTGAAGTTCAGCGGGTTCATGTGGCAAACATTCACAGCTCATATAGCAAAACGCCACCTATGATGATGAAAGTCCTATTAAATGGCATCCCTGTACGCATGGAGCTGGACACGGGGGCCAGCCAGTCACTCATGAGTGTTCAACAATTCGAAAAGCTGTGGCCACTCAAAGCCAGCAGACCCAAACTAGAATGCATTGAGACTCAATTACGGACGTACACCAAAGAAATCATTCCAGTGCTAGGCAGTGCAATGTTGGCCGTCACACACAATGGATCGGTGAACTGGCTGCCGCTCTGGATTGTCCTGGGCAATGGTCCCGCACTGTTGGGGAGGAGCTGGTTAGCTGAGATGAACTGGAAATGGGGGAATGTGCACACCATGTCATCTGTGGAGTGAAGTTCATGCTCACAGGTCCTACAGCAATTTGAATCTCTATTTCAACCTGGCATCAGGACGTTCAAAGGTAGCAAAGTAGTGATTTGCATCACCCCGGACGCCAGACCAGTGCACCACAAAGTCAGAGCTGTGCCGTATGTGATGCGGGAGAAAATTGAGAGTGAATTGGACCAGCTGTTGAGAGAGGGCATCATCTCGGCTGTTGAGTTCAGCGACTGGGCGAGCCCCATCGTTCCCGTCCTAAAAGCGGATGGCTCGGTCAGGATCTGTGGCGACTACAAGGCCACTATTAACCGGGTGTCCCTACAAGTCCAATACCCGCTCCCGAGAGCGGAGGACCTTTTTGCCACGCTGGCAGGCAGCAAGCTGTTCACCAAGTTGGACCTCACTTCAGCCTATATGACCCAAGAACTGGCCAACGAATCTAAACTACTGACCACCATCATCACGCACAAGGGACTGTTTGTTTACAACAGGTGTCCATTTGACATTCGATCAGCAGCCGAGATTTTTCAAAGAAACATGGAAAGCCTGCTCAAATCCATTCTTGGAACAATCGTATTTCAGGACGACATCCTCATCACGGGTCGTGACACTGAGGAACACCTCCACAACCTGGAGGAGGTGCTACACCGACTGGACCGGGTAGGCCTGCAACTCAAGAAGTCTAAGTGTGTTTTTGGCTCCCGAGGCCGAGTTTCTGGGCAGGAGGGTTGCTGCAGACGGGATTCGGCCTACCGAATCCAAAATGGAGGCGATTCGACGAACGCCCAGGCCCTGCAACACATCGGAGCTGCGTTCATTTCTGGGACTCTTGAAGTATTTCGGGAACTTTCTGCCGAACTTAAGCACATTGTTGGAGCCACTACACGTGCTCCTGCGTAAGGGTTGTGATTGGTTTTGGGGGGACTGTCAGGAACAGGCTTTCAATCGGGCGTGGAACCTACTTTGTTCAAATAAGTTGTTCACCCTGTACGACCCCCGTAAGAAATTGGTTCTGACATGTGATGCATCGTCCTATGGGGTTGGGTGCGTGTTGCAGCAGGGTAACGCTGAGGGCAACTACAACCTGTGGCTTATGCCTCCAGGTCGTTCTCTCAAGCTGAACGGGGATATGGGATGGTTGAGAAGGAAGCACTCGCATGTGTCTATGGGATGAAAAAGGTGCATCAGTACCTTTTTGGCAGAAGGGTCGAATTAGAAACAGACCACAAGCCGTTAACATCCCGGCTGTCAGGCAGCAAGACTATCAATGCCAATGCGTCAGCTCGCGTACAGCGATGGGCTCTCACGCTTGCTGCAAAAGACTACACCATCCAGCACCGGCCCGGCACCGAAAATTGCGCTGACGCGCTCAGCAGGCTTCCACTGACCACCACCGAGGGGGCAGCAGAGCAAAGCACCGAGATGGTCATGGCTGTCGATGCCTTTGATAGCGCAGACTCCCCCATCACAGCCCGCCAGATCAAAATCTGGACCAACAGAGATCCCCTCCTATCCTTGATTAAGAAATGTGTCCTGACTGGAGATTGGGCGCCCGCACACGGAGCATGCCCTGAGGAGGTCAGACCGTTTCACAGACGGCTGGATGAGCTCTCCATCCAAGCCAACTGCCTACTATGGGGCAGCCGGGTAGTCATGCCCCAGAGGGGCAGGGAAGCATTCATCAGGGAACTCCACATCGAGCACCCAGGCATCGTGCTGATGAAGGCCATTGCCCGGTCACACGTTTGGTGGCCGGGAATTGATTCAGACCTTGAACACTGTTCGCAGGTTACGACGTGTGCCCAGCTAGGTAATGCCCGCAGTGAGACCCCGCTCAGCCCGTGGCCCTGGCCCACCAGGCCATGGTCACGTATTCACGTAGACTACGCGGCCCTTTCATGGGAAAAATGTTTCTCATTGTGGTTGATGCGTACTCGAAATGGATCGAGTGCATCATTTTGAATTCGTGCACGACATCCACCACCATGGAGAGTCTGCGCGCAGTCTTTGCGACCCGCGGCTTGCCGGACATCCTTGTTAGCGATAATGACCCATGTTTCACAAGCTACGAATTCCGGGAGCTCATGTCGGGTAATGGCATTAACCATGTCAGGACAGCACCGTTCAAGCCGGCCTCCAGTGGCCAGGCGGAACGTGCGGTCCAAATCATAAAACAAGGCATGCGCCGGATTCAAGGACCCTCCCTTCAATGCCGCCTATCGCGCCTCCTGCTGGCCTATAGGTCCCGACCGCACTTGCTCACAGGGGTCCCGCCCACAGAGCTACTCATGAAACAAACACTCAAAACTCGGCTGTCCCTCATTCATCCAGTCCTGTCTGACATTGTTGAGGGCAAGCACCAGTCCCAAAACGAGTACCATGACTGAAATTCAAGGGTGGGATGTACAGAAATTGAATACCCCATATTTGTTCTCAATCACGCTTTGGGGCTCAAATGGTTTGAGGGTACTATAATAGACAAAGAGGGGAATAGGGTCATAGTGGTTAAACTTGACAATGGGCAGATATGCCGCAAACATCTGGACCAAGTAAAAAAAGGTTTCAGCATGGACACTGAGGAACCTGAGGAAGTTCATGAGATGCTGCCCACACCACTGCCAATGAACGAGCAACAAGAACATTCAGCAGCATGCACAGTCCCTGCGGTCAGCCCAGACAGGCCGGAATCACCACAGGTGACAGACACGCATACCAAGGCTCAACAACCAGAGCCTCAACTGTGGCGCTCCACGAGAGAGCGCAGACCACCCGAGAGACTTAACCTATGATGCCAATAAGATGTTGAGGGGGAGGTGATGTCATTTATGTAACCTTTATGTAACAACACTGCAATACTGTATATACGTAAGAAATGCACATCTTGACCACAGGGGGTGAACTTGTGGGAGACACTCCTCACCTGGTCACCCAGGTATATAAAGGGAGGTCCCACGCAGGGTCAACACTTCTTGGTCCAGTGAATAAAGGTTCAGGTCATGGAGTGACATTGTGCATCGAATGTGCCTCGTGTGAATTTGTGATATTGTGTAAGGACTTTACATTCTTGAAATGGATAAATTTGCAGATCGGGGGATGGGGGAAAGGGACTAATTGGATAAAAGGGCTGGCACAGGCATGATGGGGCAAGTGACCGCATTTTGTGCTGTATCATTCTATGGTTGCAAGTTGAACGTCTGTCATACTGACCTCTATTCTTTGTGCAGAAAAACCAATATATCAGCAACAATATCAGGATTCCAGCAAGGCCTCCAAATATTGATCCCAAGATGGATGCAAGGCTTGCTGCAGGAGGAATAAGAATGGAGATTAAAAAACATTAATACTCATCAGAGCTGGGCTGCCCATTCCACAATGCTGAGCACAGGTCAGAGGTCAGTGTAGGCTGTGCCCTGTTCTCTCTGCAGCCAGACTCATCCCCTTTTAAACAGCAACATAGTAACAGTAGGAGGCCATTCAGCCCCTCGAGCCTGTTACACAGGAACAGGAGGAGTCCCATTTAGCCCCTCGAGCCTGTTACACAGGAACAGGAGGAGGCCCATTCAGCCCCTCGAGCCTGTTACACAGGAACAGGAGGAGGCCCATTCAACCCCTCGAGCCTGTTACACAGGAACAGGAGGAGGCCCATTCAGCCCCTTGAGCCTGTTACACAGGAACAGGAGGAGGCCCATTCAGCCCCTCGAGCCTGTTACATCGGAACAGGAGGAGGCCTATTCAACCCCTCGAGCCTGTTACACAGGAACAGGAGGAGGCCCATTCAGCCCCTCGAGCCTGTTACACAGGAACAGGAGGAGGCACATTCAGCCCCTCGAGCCTGTTACACAGGAACAGGAGGAGGCCTATTCAACTCCTCGAGCCTGTTACACAGGAACAGGAGGAGGCCTATTCAACTCCTCGAGCCTGTTACACAGGAACAGGAGGAGGCCCATTCAACTCCTCGAGCCTGTTACACAGGAACAGGAGGCCCATTCAGCCCCTCGAGCCTGTTACATAGGAACAGGAGGCCCATTCAGCCCCAGGATCGGTAATTCACGCCATCAAAAGGGACAATGCGTCCCGGGTGGGACCATCGACACTCAGCAACAGAGTGCTCAGGAGTGATCAAAGAGACAATCAGAGAGGAATGCCTGTCAGCAGTTCCTTTGTTCACAACAATCTCAGCTCAGGCTGGAGGTGCGGTGGCAAACATGTGGCGAGAACCTGTAGGTTTCAGCAATTTATCTGCAGAAACTGAAACTTCAGTGGACATCGGCCAGAATATGCAGAAAGCCCATAGCGAGGCTAGTTTATGAGGCAAAGGAACCGGACGAGGGGTCTGCAAGGCAGGGTGATGCTTGGGGCAAAGCTATGGATGCTGAAGTCCAGCGGGTTCATGTGGCAGACGTCCATAACTCGTAGACCAAAACACCACCCATGATGATGAAAGTTCTATTAAATGGCATCCCAGTATGCATGGAGCTGGACACAGGAGCTAGCCAGTCACTTATGAGTGCCCAACAATTTGAAAAACTATGGCCACTCAAAGCTAACAGGCCCAAACTGGAACGCATTGACATGCAGTTACGGACCTACACCAGAGAGATCATCCTAGTACTAGACAGTGCAAACTTGGTGCTCACACACAATGGATTGGAGAACCGGCTGCCACTCTGGATTGTCCCAGGGAATGGTCCCGCGCTCTTGGAGGAGCTGGTTAGCCGAGATGAACTGGAAATGGGGGGATGTGTGCACGCCATTTCATCTGTGGAGCGAAGTTCATGCTCACAGATCCTACAGAAATTCGAGCCACTTTTTCAACCAGGTGTCGGGACTTTTAAGGGCACCAAATTAGTGATATGCATCACCCCGGATGCCAGACCAGTGCACCACAAAGCTAGAGCGGTGCCGTACGTGATGCGTGAAAAAATTGAAAGTTAACCGTTAACATCCCTGTTGTCCGACAGCAAGGCTGTCAATGCCAATGCGTCAGCTCGCATACAGCGGTGGGCCCTCATGCTAGCTGCGTATGACTACACCATACGGCACCGGCCAGGCACCGAAAATTGCGCTGACGCGCTCAGCAGGCTCCCACTGGCGACCATCGAGGGGGCATCGGAGCAAAGTGCGGAGATGGTCATGGCCGTTGAGGCTTTCGACAGCGCAGGCTCCCCCATCACAGCCCACCAGATCAAAATCTGGACCAACAGAGATCCCCTCCTGTCACTGAAAAAGAAACGTGTCCTGACTGGGGATTGGGCGCCCGCACACGGAGCGTGTCCCGAGGAGGTCTGGCCGTTTCACAGACGGATGGATGAGCTCTCCATCCAAGCCGACTGCCTGCTATGGGGCAGCCGGGTAGTCATGCCCCAGAAAGGAAGGGAAGCATTCATCAGGGAACTCCACAGTGAGCACCCTGGCATCGTGTTAATGAAGGCCATTGCCCGGTCACGTGTATGTTGGCCGGGAATTGACTCAGACCTGGAACACTGTGTTCGCAGGTGCACGACATTTGCTCAGCTGGGAAATGCCCCCAGGGAGGCCCCACTCAGCCCGTGGCCCTGGCCCACCAGGCCATGGTCACGTATTCACGTAGACTACACGGGCCCATTCATGGGAAAAATGTTCCTGATTGTTGTCAATGTATACTCGAAATGGATCGAGTGCATCATATTGAATTCGTGCACGACATCCACCACCGTGGAGAATCTTCGTGCGGTCTTTGCGACCCACGGCTTGCCGGACATCCTAGTTAGCGACAACAGCCCGTGGTTCACTGGCTATGAATTCCAGGAGTTTATGTCGGGTAATGGTATCAAACACGTCAGGACAGCACCGTTCAAGCCGGCTTCCAATGGCCAGGCGGAACGTGCGGTTCAAATCATAAAACAGGGCATGCTCCGGATTCAAGCACCCTCCCTCCCTTCAGTACCGCCTATCGCGCCTCCTGCTGGCCTATAGGTCCCAGCCGCATTCACTCATGGGAGCCCCGCCCGCAGAACTACTCATGAAAAGCATGCTTAAAACGCAGCTGTCCCTCATTCATCCAGCCCTGTCAGACACTGTTGAGGGCAAGCGCCAGTCCCAAATCGAGTGCCATGATCGCAACTCAGTGGGGAGATGCATAGAAATCGATGACCCTGTGTTCGTTCTCAATCATGCTTTGGGACCCAAGTGGCTTGAGGGTACTGTAATTGGCAAAGAGGGGAATAGGGTTATAGTGGTCAGACTTAACAATGGGCAGATATGCCTCAAACATCTGGACCAAGTAAAGAAAAGGTTCAGCATGGACACTGAGGAACCTGAGGAAGATCATGAGATGTCACCCACACCACTGCCAGTGAACGAGCAACAAGGACATTCGCCAGCATGCACAGTCCCTGCGGTCAGCCCGGACAGGCCGGAACCAACTCCGGTGACAGAGACGCATGCCAAGGCCCAACCACCAGAGCCCCAACTGCGGCGCTCCACGAGAGAGCATCGACCACCTGAAAGACTCAATCTTTGACCCAAAGACGTTAGGGGGAGGTGATGTCATGTTTGTAACCTTCACATAACCGCAATCCTTATGTATCAACACTGTACACTGTATACACCTGAGTAATGCACACCTTGACCACAGGGGATGAACTTGTGGGAGACACTCCTCACCTGGTCATCCAGGTATATAAAGGGAGGTCCCACGCAGGGTCAGCACTTGTTGGTCCTGGGAATGGAGGTTCAGGTCACATAGTGACTTTGTCTGCAGTACATGCCTCGTGTGATTCTATAATAAGGTGTAAGGACACCACAAGGAGGAGGCACATTCAGTCCCTCGAGCCTGTTACACAGGAACAGGAGGAGGCCCATTCAGCCCCTCGAGCCTGTTACACAGGGAACAGGAGGAGGCCCATTCAGCCCCTCGAGCCTGTTACACAGGAACAGGAGGAGACCATTCAGCCCCTCGAGTCTGTTACACAGGAACAGGAGGAGGCCCATTCAGCCCCTCGAGCCTGTTACACAGGAGCAGGAGGAGGCCCATTCAGCCCCTCGAGCCTGTTACACAGGAACAGGAGGAGGCCCATTCAGCCCCTCGAGCCTGTTACACAGGAACAGGAGGAGACCATTCAGCCCCTCGAGCCTGTTACACAGGAACAGGAGGAAGCCTATAACAAGGACAGAGTTCCTCTTTCGTTCTTCCTTCCTTCCTTCCCTCCTTTAGCTTCCTTCTTTCTCTCTCTCGCTCCATCTTGCCTCCTTTAGCATCCTTCTTTCTGTCTTTCTTTCTCTCTCACTCTCTTCCTTCCTCTCTCTCTCTCGCAATGGCGTTGAACTGTCGCGCTCCACGCAGGTTGTCTCTCCGTTACCTGGCTTAGGATCGCCGAAATGCCTGGTGTCCCTGTTGCAGAGGTTTCCCGCGCAACAATTGGGAATCTCATCGGCCAGTATATTGAATTCCCGCAAGGCGCTGGTGCTTTGGCAGATCTGCTCCGAGGCGCAGCCCCTGGCGAAGAACGAGCCCGTTTTCGGCACTAGACACAGACGGGAAACAGGTTAGATATCCAGGAGTGTGAGACAACAGTCCTCACTGGTTAGAACGGGCGGGTTTGTGACCACGACATTGGCCCACTTTACGCGATGGACGGTTTAACGGGACAGCACTGTGACAGTGCTCGACTGGTCTATATACCTGTGTATCGCACTTGCTGCAATCACAGCGCATTTTACAGCACAGCAACAGGCTATTCAGCCCAACAGATCTATGTCAGTCTCTATGATCCACACAAGCCTCCTCCCTACTGTATTAGCATTTACTTACTGTTTCATAAGAACATAAGAAACAGGAACAGGAGTAGGCCATTCGGCCCCTCGAGCCTGCTCCGCCATTCAGTAAGATCACGGGCTGATCTTCAACCTCAACTCCACTTTCCCGCCTGATCCCCATACCCTTGATTCCCCTAGAGTCCAAAAATCTATCGATCTCAGCCTTGAATGTACTCAACGATTCAGCATCCACAGCCCTCTGGGGTAGAGAGTTCCAAAGTTTCATAACCTTCTGAGTGAAGAAATTCCTCCTATGCTCAGTCTTAAATGGCCGACTCCTTATCCTGAGGCTATGCACCTCAGTTCTGGACTCTCCAACCTGGGGAAACGACCTCTCAGCATCTACTCTTTCAAACTTATACATTTCAATTAGATCACCTCCCATTCTTCTAAACTCCAGAGAGTATTGTCCCAATCAACTCAATCTCTCCTCTGAGGACAAACCTCCCATCCCAGGAATCAATCTAGTTGCACCGTCCCTAAGGCAAGTATATCCTTCCGCTGATAAGGAGACCAAAAGTTGATCTCACCAAAACCCTGTACAAATGCAGCAAGACGTACTTACTCTTGTACTCTAAGCCCCTTGCAATAACGGCCAACATGCCATTTACCTTCTTAATTGCTTGCTGTACCTGCATGCCAACTCTCTCTGTTTCCTGTACAAGGATACCTAAATCTCTCTTAACAGCAACATTTAAGTTTCTCATAATTAAAAAATATATTCTGCTTTTCTATTCTTCCTGTCAAAGTGAATAACCAACCTCACATTTCCCCACAATATACTCCGTCTGCCATCTTTTTGCTCATTCACTTAACCTGCCTACATCCCTTTGCAGGCTCTTTGCATCCTCCTCACAGCTTACTGTCCCAGGTAGCTTTGTATCATCAGCAAACTTGGATACATTGCACTCAGTCCCTTCATCGAAGTCATTAATATAGATTGTAAATATCTGAGGCCCCAGCACTGATCCTTGCGGCACCCCACTAGTTACAGCCTCTCAATCTGAAAAATGACCCATTTAACCCTACTCTCTGCTGTCCATTAACCAATTCTCTATCAATGCTAATATTTGATCTATCCCTATGAGCCCTTATCTTGCGTAGCAGCCTTTCATGTGGCACCTTATCAAATGCCTTTTGGAAATCCAAATATAATACATCCACTGGTTCCCCCTTAACTATCCTGCTAGTTAAGTCCTTAAAAACTCTAATAAATATGTTAAACATGATTTCCCTTTCACAAAACTATGTTGACACTGCCTAATCAAGTTATGATTTTCTAAGTGCCCTGTTACCACTTCCTTAATAATGGATTCCAGAATCGTCTTGACACTGATATATTGCCAACTGGCATATGTTTCTCTGTGTTCTATCTCCCTCCTTTTTTGAATCAAATGAAGTGACACTTTCAAGATAATCTGTGTTTTAGTGAGGGATAAATATTGGCCCAGGATATCGGGGAACCCCCCCGCACCTGCTCTTCTTCCAACAGTGGCCGTGGGATATTTTATGTCCACCTGAGAGGGGCAGACCTCGGTTTACCGTCTCAACCGAATGATGGCACCTCCGACAGTGCGGCACTCCCTCAGTACTGCCCCTCCGACAGTGCGGCGCTCCCTCAGTACTGCCTCTCCGACAGTGCGGCACTCCCTCAGTACTGCCCCTCCGACAGTGCGGCGCTTTCTCAGTGCTGCCCCTCTGACAGTGCAGCGCTCCCTCAGTACTGCCCCTCCGACAGTGTGGCACTCCCTCAGTACTGCCCCTCCGACAGTGCGGCGCTCTCTCAGTACTGCCTCTCCGACAGTGCGGCACTCCCTCAGTACTGCACCTCCGACAGTGCGGCGCTTTCTCAGTGCTGCCCCTCTGACAGTGCAGCGCTCCCTCAGTACTGCCCCTCTGACAGTGCGGCACTCCCTCAGTACTGCCCCTCCGACAGTGTGGCACTCCCTCAGTACTGCCCCTCCGACAGTGCGGCACTCCCTCAGTACTGCCCCTCCGACAGTGCGGCGCTCCCTCAGTACTGCCTCTCCGACAGTGCGGCACTCCCTCAGTACTGCCCCTCCATCAGTGTGGCACTCTCTCAGTACTGCCCCTCCATCAGTGTGGCACTCCCTCAGTACTGCCCCTCCGACAGTGTGGCACTCCCTCAGTACTGCCCCTCCGACAGTGCGGCACTCCCTCAGTACTGCCCCTCCGACAGTGCGGCGCTCCCTCAGTACTGCCTCTCCGACAGTGCGGCACTCCCTCAGTACTGCCCCTCCGACAGTGCGGCACTACCTCAGTACTGCCCCTCCGACAGTGCGGCACTCCCTCAGTACTGCCCCTCCGACAGTGCAGCACTCCCTCAGTACTGCCCCTCTGACAGTGCAGCGCTCCCTCAATACTGGCACTGGATGTGTCGGCCTGGATTGTGGGACAAAGTCTCTGGAGTGAGATTCGAACGCACGACCTACTGACTCAGAGGCAAACGCGCTCCCCACTGAGCCACAGCTAACACCCGAAGATTACAGAAGATTCAACGTACACACAGCCTGTTTGCCTGAGACATTCACGCAGCGGGTCTCCGGCCCAACGCACTTCACTGTTTGTTCATTATCACTGCAGGAAGCGGATGAGCTACTGAAACACCCTCTGCATTCCATTCCATTCTGGGTGGTGTTCGGCGGCTCTGAAATGGAAAACACAAAGTGAGATTCTTTTCACCTTAAGGAAGAAACACGGGCTGGGTATTTTTGAATTGGTTCATTGTCTTGGTTAGAAACCAGCCCTGCATTCTGCCACATGACCTTTGATTGTCTGCATAGCTGCAGGAGGAGGCCATTCAGCCCCTCGAGCCTGTTCCGCCATTCAATTAAATCACGGCTGATCTATTCCATTTTAACCCGCCTGAGCTCCATATCGCTCGTCAACCTTACCCAGCAACAATCTGTCGTTCTCAGCTTTCACAGCTCCACTTATCTGAGCATCGTCTTGTTCTTGAATTCCCCACCAAAGGAAATACCGTAGAGGATGCTTTACCCTGTATCTAACCCCGTGCTGTACCTGCCCTGGGAGTGTTTGATGCGACAGTGTAGAGGGAGCTTTACTCTGTATCTAACCCCGTGCTGTACCTGCCCTGGGAGTGCTTGATGCGACAGTGTAGAGGGAGCTTTACTCTGTATCAAACCCATGCTGTACCTGCCCTGGGAGTGTTTGATGGGACAGTGTAGAGGGAGCTTTACTCTGTATCTAACGCCGTGTACCTGCCTTGGGAGTGTTTGATGGGACAGTGTAGAGGGAGCTTTACTCTGTATCTAACCCCGTGCTGTACCTGTACCTGCCCTGGAAGTGTTTGATAGGACAGTGTAGAGGGAGCTTTACTCTGTATCTAACCCCGTGCTGTACCTGCCCTGGAAGTGTTTGATGGGACAGTGTAGAGCGAGTTTTACTCTGTATCTAACCCCGTGCTGTACCTGCCCTGGGAGTGTTTGATGGGACAGTGTAGAGGGAGCTTTACTCTGTATCTAACGCCGTGTTGTACCTGCCCTGGGAGTGTTTGATGGGACAGTGTAGAGGGAGCTTTACTCTGTATCTAACCCCCTGTACCTGCCCTGGGAGTGTTTGATGGGACAGTGTAGAGGAAGCTTTACTCTGTATCTAACCCTGTGTTGTACCTGCCCTGGGAGTGTTGGATGGGACAGTGTAGAGGAAGCTTTACTCTGTATCTAACCCCACACTGTACCTGCCCTGGTAGTGTTTGATGAGACAGTGTAGAGGGAGCTTTACTCTGTATCTAACCTGTGCTGTACCTGCCCGGAAGTGTTTGATGGGACAGTGTAGAGGGAGCTTTACTCTGTATCTAACCCCCTGTACCTGCCCTGCGAGTGTTTGATGGGACAGTGTAGAGGGAGCTTTACTCCGTATCTAATGCCGTGTTGTACCTGCCCTGGGAGTGTTTGATGGGACAGTGTAGAGGGAGCTTTACTCTGTATCTAACCTGTGCTGTACCTGCCCTGGGAGTGTTTGATGCGACAGTGTAGAGGAAGCTTTACTCTATATCTAACCCTGTGTTGTACCTGCCCTGGGAGTGTTGGATGGGACAGTGTAGAGGGAGCTTTACTCTGTATCTAACCCCATGCTGTACCTGCCCTGGGAGTGTTTGATGAGACAGTGTAGAGGGAGCTTTACTCTGTATCTAACCCCGTGCTGTACCTGCCCTGGTAGTGTTTGATGAGACAGTGTAGAGGGAGCTTTACTCTGTATCTAACCCCGTGCTGTACCTGCCCTGGGAGTGTTTGATGGGACAATGTAGAGGGAGCTTTACTCTGTATCTAACCCGTGCTGTACCTGCCCTGGGAGTGTTTGATGGGACAGTGTTGAGAAAGCATTTCGGGGGGGAGGGGGGGTAGGGATGGGGGTGTGGATCAATGATGCTCAATCGCATCATAATTGAATGGGGCAGACTTATTATCAAATGAATCTACTGGATTCGAATCGGATTATCACGCTCTGTAAGCTTACCAGCAACCGTCTGTTTATTGCAGAGATCAGAGTCACAGCATGTGCTGGCCTGGGAGACGGACACAACTCCAGTGCTGAAAGATAAGGGATCAGAGCACGACCCACAGGAATTAATAATCCGACTGCTGCTCACTCCCTCTGAAAACAAGCACAGGTCAGAGCTGGGATTTTACACTTTGTTCTTGGGAACAGGGAAGGAAGGATGGAAGAAACAAAAGAGAGCGGGAAAGACATGAAGAAAGAAAGAAAGAAAGATCGATGGATAGTGGGGGCAGGGGGGTGGGGCGGGGAGGGGGATGTATCAGGTGAGTGCAAATTTAAAAAGTCAAAGAGAAAGGAGAAGGCAATAGTGCAGGATAGCAATAGGGGTAATGATAACCAGAGTGTGACTTGAAGGTACATAAGAGTACATCAGAAAGTGGAGTCAGAGTCTGGAAAAATGGTAAAAAGACAAAATTAAAAGCTCTTTATCTAAATGCACGCAACATTCGTAACAAGATAGATGAGTTGACGGCACAAATATAAATAAATGGGTATGATCTGACAGCCATTACAAAGGCAAGCAAAGCTGGGCATTGAATATTCAGGGGCATTTGCCATTTCGGAAGGATAGGCCGAAAGGAAAAGGAGATGGGGTAGTTCTGTTAATAAAGGATGAGATCGGTGCAGTGGTGAGAAATGGTATTAGCTCAGATGGTCAACATAAGAACATAACATAAGAACATAAGAATTAGGAACAGGAGTAGGCCATCTAGCCCCTCGAGCCTGCTCCGCCATTCAACAAGATCATGGCTGATCTGGCCGTGGACTCAGCTCCACTTACCCGCCCGCTCCCCATAACCCTTAATTCCCTTATTGGTTAAAAATCTATCTATCTGTGACTTGAATACATTCAATGAGCTAGCCTCAACTGCTTCCTTGGGCAGAGAATTCCACAGATTCACAACCCTCTGGGAGAAGAAATTCCTTCTCAACTCAGTTTTAAATTGGCTCCCCCGTATTTTGAGACTGTGCCCCCTAGTTCTAGTCTCCCCGACCAGTGGAAACAACCTCTCTGCCTCTATCTTGTCTATCCCTTTCATTATTTTAAATGTTTCTATAAGATCACCCCTCATCCTTCTGAACTCCAACGAGTAAAGACCCAGTCTACTCAATCTATCATCATAAGGTAACCACCTCATCTCCGGAATCAGCCTAGTGAATCATCTCTGTACTCCCTCCAAAGCTAGTATATCCTTCCTTAAGAAAGGTGACCAAAACTGCACGCAGTACTCCAGGTGCGGCCTCACCAATACCCTATACAGTTGCAGCAGGACCTCCCTGCTTTTGTACTCCATCCCTCTCGCAATGGGGGCCAACATTCCATTCCCCTTCCTGATTACCTGCTGCACCTGCAAACTAACTTTTTGGGATTCATGCACAACGACCCCCAGGTCCCTCTGCACTGCAGCATGTTGTAATTTCTCCCCATTCAAATAATATTCCCTTTTACTGTTTTTTTTTCCAAGGTGGATGACCTCACATTTTCCGACATTGTATTCCATCTGCCAAACCTTAGCCCATTCGCTTAACCTATCTAAATCTCTTTGCAGCCTCTCTGTGTCCTTTACACAACCCGCTTTCCCACTAATATTTGTGTCATCTGCAAATTTTGTTACACTACACTCTGTCCCCTCTTCCAGGTCATCAAGATGTCGAATCAGTTTGGGTGGTGATAAGAAATAATAAGGGAAAGAAGTCACTGGTGAGAGTGGTCTGCAGACCTCCTAACAGTAGCTACACTGTAGGACAGAATATAAATCAAGAAATAATGGAGGCTTGCAAGAAAGGTGCGGCAATAACATGGGCGATTTTAATCTTCATATAGATAGGATAAATCAAATTGGCAAAGTTAGCCGTGAGGATGAGTTCACAGAGTGTATTCGGGATGGTTTCTTAGAACAATACAGTACGGAACCAACCAGAGAGCAGACTATTTTATATCTGGTAATGTGTAATGAGACTGGATTTAGTAATGATCTCATAGTAAAGGAACCTCTTGGGAAGAGTGATCATAGCATGGTAGAATTTTAAATTCAGTTTGAGGATGAGAAAGTTTGTTCTCAAACTAGTGTCCTGAACTTAAATAAAAGCAATTACAAAGGTATGAAGGCAGAGTTAGCTAAAGTTGACTGGGAAAATAGATTAAAGGGTAAGATGGTAGATAAGCAGTGGCAAACATTTAAGGGAGATATTTCATAACTCTCAGCAAAGATATATTCCAGTGAGAATGAAGGACTCTAAGAATAGGATGGGCCATCCGTGGCTAACTAAGGAAGTAAAGGATTGTATCAAATTGAAAACAAAGGCATACAATGTTGTGAAGATTAGTGGAAGGCCAAAGGATTGGGAAATTTTTAGAAACTAGCAAAGGACGACTAAAAAAATAATAAAGAGGGAGAAGATGGATTATGAGAGTAAACTAGCAAGAAATATAAAAACAGACAGTAAGATCTTACAGGAATATAAAAATGAAGTGAGCAGTTAAAGTAAACATTGGTCCCTCAGAGGATGGGACTGGGGAATTAATAATGGGAAACAAGAAAATGGCGGAGACTTTGATAAAATATTTTGTATTGGTCTTCATGGTAGAAGACACTAAAAGCATCCCAATAATTGATAATCAAGGTGTTGTAGGGAGGGGGAACTTAAAACAATCACGTACTAATGTGTACAAGAATAGAAGGTTAGAGAGGATGAACACATGGCTGGAAGATTGGTGTAGGAGGGAGGGCTTTAAATTCTTGAGGCATTGGGACTGCTTCTGGGGGAGATGGGACCTGTACAAACCGGACGGGTTGCACCTCAACAGCGCCGGGACCAATATCCTCGCGGGGAGTTTTGCTAGTGCTGTTGGGGAGAGTTTAAACTAGCTTGGCAGGGGGATGGGAACCTGAGAATGAATTCAAAAGGGAAGGAAGTAAAGCAGGAGTTGGATAGCAAGAACCTAGAAAGCGAATCTGTAAGACAGAGGAAACAGGGCTTAGTATGTAGTAAGCAAGCAAGTCTTCTTGTGCTGAATGGTATATACTTTAATGCAAGGAGTATAGCGAATAAGGCGGATGAGCTAAGAGCACAGGTAGACACTTGGGAGTATGACATTATAACCATTACAGAAACGTGGCCGAAGGAGGGGCAGGTTTGGCAGATTATGAAGACAGATTGGATTGGCTGGGTTTGTTCTCATTGGAACAGAGGAGGTTGAGAGGAGACCTCATCGAGGTGTACAAAATATTGAGGGGCCTGGACATAGTGGATAGTAAGGGTCTATTTTCATTGGTAGAGGGGGCTATTACGAGGGGACATAGTTTTAAGGTGGTTGGTGGAAGGTTTAGAGGGGATTTGAGGGGGGCTTCATTATACAGAGGGTTGTGGGGATCTGGAACTCGCTGCCTGGAAGAGTGGAGGATGCAGAAACCTTCACCACTTTTAAGAGATGTTGGATGGGCACTTAAAGTGCAGTAACCTGCAGGGTTATAGACCTAGAGCTGGTAATTGGGATTAGACTGGATGACCTTTTGTTGGTCAGCGCAGATTTAATGGTCAGTACTGCAGGGAATAGAATACGGCCAGCGTGATCTGCTGGACTAGTTTCAATCGCCTGGATGGGTTGGAGAGGAATTTTTCCAGATTTTCTCTCCCTAAATTGGCCTGGGTTTTTATCTGGTTTTTGCCTCTCCCAGGAGATCACATGGCTCCAGTTGGGATGGAGCGTAGATGTTTTTAGTATAAGGGATGTTGCAGTGGTGTGGGGCGGACTGGTTGGGCTGGGTGATCTTTGCCTTTCTGTTATTGTTCATGGGTTGTATGTAACCTTTAGGGCTGCTGACCAAGGGCCGTGCGGCTCTTTGTCGGCTGGCACAGACACAATGGGATGAAATGGCCTCCTTCTGCGCTGTAAATTTCTATGTTTCTATGTTTCTACTATCACTAGAGAAAAAGTACTAGGCAAACTAATGAGACTAAAGGTGGACATGTCCCCTGGACCTAATGGCCTGCATCCTAGGGTCTTAAAAGAAGTGGCTGCAGAGATAGTGGATGCATTGGTTGTAATCTACCAAAATTCTCTGGATTCTGGAGAGGTCCCAGCAGATTGGAAAACCGCAAATGTAATGCCCCTGTTTAAGAAAGGAGGGAGATAGAAAGCAGGAAACTATAGACCAATTAGCCTAACATCTGTCATCGGGAAAATCCTGGAGTCCAGGATTATTAAGGAAGTAGTAGCAGGACATCTAGAAAATCACAATACAGTCAAGCAGAGTCAGGATGGTTTTATGAAAGGGAAATCATGTTTGACAAATTTGCTGGAGTTCTTTGAGGATGTATCGAGCAGGGTGGATAAGGGGGAACCAATAGATGTCATGTATTTAGATTTCCAGAAGGCATTCAATAAGGTGCCACACGCAAATTGGCATAAGGTCAAGCAGATCAGAGAGATAAATGGGTGGCTCAAAGGCTGGTGTGGGAGGAAGGGGTTTCATTTCATGGGGCACAGGCACCAGTACTGGCAAAAGAGGGAGCTGTGCCGTCGGGACCGGTTCCACTTAAATCGGGCTGGGACCAGCATCCTGGCAAATCAAATACCTAGGGCTGTAGATGGGGCTTTAAACTAAAAAATGAGGGTGGGGGAGTCAGGTGCGGGTAAATTTAGATATCGAAAGAGAAAGGTCAATGCAATAGAGCAGTGTAGCGATTTGGATAAAAATAACAGAGTGTGATGGGAAGGGACAGAGAGTTTAATGGTAGCAGTGCAGCAGAGAATAATATCAAAGTAGGGAATAATGGAAAAAAAATTAAATTAAAAGCTCTTTATCTGAATGCATGGAGCATTCATAATAAGGTGGATGAACTAGTGGCACAAATAGAGATAAATGGGTTTGATCTAATAGCCATTATACAGTCGTGGCTGTGAGGTGACCAAGGTTGGGAACTAAATGTTCTAGGGTACTTGACATTTTGAAAAGACAGGCAGAATGGTAAAGGGGTCGGTGGGGGTGAGGGCAGCCCTGATAATAAAGGATGACATAAGGACAGTAGAGAGAAAGGATCTTGGCTTGGAAGATCAGGAAGTAGAACCAGAAAGGGTGGGGATAAGGAATAACAAGGGGCAGAAAACACTGGTGGGATGGTAGTATATACCGTTGGACAGAATAGTAATCAAGAAATAGTAGGAGCTTGTAACAAAGGCAATGCAATAATCATGGGGGGCTTTAATCTTTATACGGACTGGATAAATCAAATTGGTAAAGGCAGTCTGGAGGACTGCATTCGGGACAGTTTCCCAGAACAATACGTCATGGAACCAACCAGGGAACTGGCTATTTAAGATTTTGTATTGTTTAATGAGACAGGGTTAATTAGCAATCTCATAGTAAAGGATCCTCTGGGGCAGAGTGAACACAATACGATAGAATTTCACGTTACATTTGAGAGTGACTTGCCCAAGTCTGAAACTAGAGTCTTAAACTTAAATAAAGGCAATTACATAGTTATAAAGGGTAAGTTGGCAAAGATATATTGGAAAAATAGATTAAATGGTATGGCAATAGATAAGCAGTGACTAGCATTTAAAGAAATATTTCATAACAAAAATACATTCCACTGAGAAACAAAAGCTCCACAGGAAAAGTGACTAACTTAAGAAGTTAAGGATAGCATTAGATTGAAAGAAGCTTATAATGTTGTGAAGAATAGCAGTAAGCCTGAGGATTGGGAGAGTTTCAGAAACCAGCAAAGGATGACCAAAAATTATACAAAGGGGAAAAATGGACCAGGAGAAAACTAGCAAGAAATATAAAACCAGATTGTAAGAGCTTCTACAAGTATGTAAAAAGGAACAGAGTAAAGTAAACATTGGTTCCTTAGTGGCTAAGGCAGGAGAAATTATTATGGGGAATAGGGAAATGGTAAAAAACGTTAAAACGAATATTTTGTATATGTCTTTACGTAGAAGACGCAAAAAGCATACCTAAAATGGTGAGGAATTAAGGGTCTAATGGTGAGGATAAAAGGAGGGAGACAGAAAGCAGGAAACTATAGACCAGTTAACCTGACATCTGTCATTGGGAAAATGCTGGCGTCCATTATTAAGGAAGCAGTAGCAGGACATTTGGAAAAGTATAATACAGTCAAACAAAGTCAGCATGGTTTTATGAAATGGAAATCATGTTTGACAAATTTGTTGGAGTTCTTGAGGATGTAACGAGCAGGGTGGATAAGGGGGAACCAGTGGATGTGGTGTATTTGGATTTCCAGAAGGCATTCGATGAGGCCACATAAGAGGTTACTGCACGATAAAAACTCACGGGGTTGGGGGATCATATATTAGCATGGATAGAGGATTGGTTAACGAACAGAAAACAGAGAGTCGGGATAAATGGGTCATTTTCCGGTTGGCAAACAGTGACTAGTGGGGTGCCGCAGGGATCGGTGCGGGGACCTCAACTATTTACAATCTATATTAATGACTTGGATGAAGGGATTGGGTGTAATGTAGCCAAGTTTGCTGATGATACAAAAATAGATGGGAAAACAAATTGTGAGGAGGACACAAAAAATCTGCAAAGGGATATTACCATGAGTCTATGAGTGGGCAGAAACTTGGCAGATGGAGTATAATGTGGGAAAATGTGAGGTTATCCACTTTGGCAGAAATAATAGAAAAGCAAAATATTACTTAAATGGAGAAAAATTGCAAAGTGCTGCAGCAGAGAGACCTGGGAGTCCTTGTGCATGTAACACAAAAAGTTAGTATGCAGGTACAGCAAGTAATCAGGAAGGCGAATGGAATGTTGGCCTTTATTGCAAGGGGGATGGAGTATAAAAGCAGAGAAGTCCTGCTACAGCTGTACAGGGTATTGGTGAGGCCACACCTGGAGTACTGTGTACAGCTTTGGTTTCTGTATTTAAGGAAGGATATACTTGCATTGGAGGCTGTTCAGAGAAAGTTCACTAGGTTGATTCCAGAGATGAGGAGGTTGTCTCATGAACAAAGGTTGAGCAGGTTGGGCCTATACTCATTGGAGATTAGAAGAATGAGAGGTGATCTTATTGAAACGCATAAGATTCTGAGGGGGCTGGACAGGGTAGATGCAGAGAGGGTGTTTTCCCTCGTGGGGAAATCTAGAACTCGGGGGCATAGTTTCAGAATAAGGGGCTGCCCATTTAAAACTGAGATGAGGAGGAATTTCTTCTCTCAGAGGGTTGTAAATCTGTGGAATTCTCTGCCCCAGAGAGCTGTGGAGGCTGGGTCATTGAATATATTTAAGGTGGAGATAGACAGATTTTTGAACAAAAAGGGAGTCAAGGTTTATGGGGAGTGGGCAGGGAAGTGGAGCTGAGGCCAAGATCAGATCAGCCATGATCTTATTGAATGGTGGAGCAGGCTCGAGGGGCTAAATGGCCAACTCCTGCTCCTATTTCTTATGTTCTTATGAAAGAAAGAGAAAGGTGGGAAAGAAGGGGAGAAAGAAATAAACAAAAAGAGACAGAGAAAAGAAGGAAGAAAAAAGAAAGAAAAATAAAGTAATAAAAAAAGAAGAAATAAAGGAAGAAATCAAAAAAAGAGAGAAATACGATAAAGAAAGAAAAGAGACAGCAAAAGATGGAAGAAAGAAAAAAGACAGAAAGAAAAAGAAAGAGGGAAGGAAAGAGAGAGAGAAAGCAAGAAAACAAGGAAGGAAGGAAGAAAGGAAAAATAGAAAATGTTCTAGAAAAACGAGGAACTGTTACCTGTGACTTGTGTGATTGAAATGGTCCTGCAGGTGGTGATATCTGATGGGCAGGTCACTTGTTGTGGATCACAGTGACCAGAAGGGGCGGTACATTGGTAACAGGTCAGAGGTCGCACTGTGGAGAGAGAAACAATGAACCGCGTTGAGTCACGTTAAGAATTCTCAGCTGAGGTCAGCAGCATAAGCCTCTCGGTCCAGACCTCCGGCCCCAGGATCATGTAGAGAACCAAGGGGGGTGAAATTGGGCTCCTTTGCGCCTCCCATTAGCACCTCCGTGGGTCGATAACGTGCTCAAAGGTGTTTACGATGGGGTGCAACGAGATCAGCGACTCCTGCTGAATTTGGCGAGAGTTTTGCTGTGGCGGTAAGACTTTGCGCCCCGATCTCCTACGCCCGGAGATCATGACGTCATTGCCGAATGCAGCGTCCCGGTAGCGCCCCGGACCAATGGATCCACCACAGACACAATACACGTGCAGACCAGGGTCAAGGAAGGCTGTGTCATCGTACCAACGCTCTTCTCGAGCTTCCTTGCTGTAATGTTCCATCTCACCCTCAGTAAGCTCCTCGCTGGAGTGGAGTTAATTTAGAGAACAAATGGGAAATTGTTCAACCTCCATCGCCTCTTGTCCAGATCCAAGGTAGTCCCATCCTCTGTCATTGAATTGCAGTATGCAGACAACGATTGCGTTTGTGCACATTCGGATGTCGAACTCCAAACTATTGTCAACACCTTCACCGATGCGTACGAGAGTATGGGCCTTACACTAAATACCTGTAAGACAAAGGTCGTCTACCAACCTGCCCCCGCCACACAGTACTGCCCCCTGATTATCAAGATCCATGACAAGGCCTTGGACAACGTGGACCATTTTCCATACCTTGGGAGCCTACTGTCAACAAGGGAAGACATTAATGTCGAAGTCCAACACCGCCTTCAGTGAGCCAGTGCAGCCTTTGGTCACCTGAGGAAGAGAGTGTTTGAAGACCAGGACCTCAAACCCAGCACCAAGCTCATGGTCTACAGAGCAGTAGTGATACCCGCCCTCCTGTATGCTTCAGCCATGAACTCATTGAATGGCGGTGCAGGCTAGAAGGGCCAAATGGCCTACTCCTGCACCTATTTTCTATGTTTCTATGTTTCTATGTTTCAGAGACATGGATTACGTACAGCACGCATCTCAAAGCACTAGAGAAATACCACCAACGCTGCCTCCGCAAGATCTTGCAAATATATTGTCAGGATACACGCACCAACGTCAGTGTTCTCGCTCAGGCCAACATCCCCAGTATCGAAGTGTTGACCAACTCGATCAGTTCCGTCAGACTGGCCGCATTGTCTGCATGACCGACACTAGACTCCCAAAGCAAGCGCTCTACTCAGAGCTCCAACACGGCAAGCGAGTCCAGGTGGGCAGAGGAAGCACTTCAAGGGCACTCTCAAAGTCTCCTTGAAAAAGTGCATCATCCCCACCGATACCTGAGAATCCCTGGCCCAAGACCGCTCAAAGTGGAGGAGAAGCATTCGGGAAGGCACCGGACACCTTGAGTCGCTTTGCCAGGAGCACACGGAAGCCAAGCGTAAACAACGGAAGGAGCGCAAGACAACCCAGGCACCCCACCCACCCGTCCCTCCAACCACCACCTGCCCCACCTGTGACAGAGCTGTAGGTCCCGCATTGAACTCACCAGTCAGCTGAGAACTTATATTAGTGTGGAAGCAAGTCATCCTCGACTCCGATTGACTGCCTAAGAAGAAGAGGTGTAGGGCGCCATTGACTGCACCCACGTCGCTTTGCGGGCACCTCATAACAATCCTGAGGTATTCCGTAACCAAAGGCTGCCCACTGACTTAATGTACAGTTGGTGTGCGACCACACACGGCGAATCCTCCCGGTCAGTGCCCACTATCCTGGCCATAGCCACGATGCCTTCATCCTGCGCCAGACTGGTGTGCCAGCTCTCTTCCAGCCACCACATCACGCTCGTGGCTGGCTGCTCAGAGACACGGGCTATCCGCGCTCCACCTGGCTCATGGCTCCCCTGTGCAACCCCTACACTTGTGCCCCGCACTCATATAATGAGAGCCATGCTGCCACCAGGAACATCGTTGGGCAGACCATTGGAGTGCTCAAGCAATGGTTCCGTTGCCTTAATCGCTGGGGACGAGCCCTCCAGTGCTGGGCTGAGGGGGTGTCCCTTTTTGTCATCGTTTACTGCATGCTGCACACCTTGGCCATCCTGAGGGCGCAGCCATTGCCATCAGGCAGAGCTCCATCACCTCAGAAGGTGGAGGAGGAGGAACAGGAGCAGGAACAGCAGCGATGGAGGAGGCAGCCACTCAATCGGCCTTGTGGAAGGGCAGTCCGTCACCGCCTCATCAAACTTTGGTTCCAGTGAATTCCAGGTCACTTCCCACTTGTTCGGCACATCCCCAGCATTCCATCAATTTGTCATCCCATAACACACCCCAAAACTGAAATGAGAGACAGCACCAAATGTACAACATGCCAGAAATAAATTTATCAAAAAACATTAACCACAAATATACACAAAAACAATATTGACTAATCACCGTTGTGAATACCCTTACCTCCCCTATTCACAGTGCCCTTTCTGACTTTACTGCTCCTACATAGTGTCTCCCCTGTGGCTGCAGAAAGGCTGATGGAAGGCTGTTGAGTGTCAGGGCCAGAGACTACAGAAGGCCTTGCAGGAGGCCCTCGACCAGCTCTGGGCCTGGAAGGCCCGGCTGTAGACTGCACCATCTCAGGCTGGGCAGCAGCAGTCGGGGGTTGGCTGGATGACAAGCAGTGACAAGTGTAATGGCGGAGTGGCAGTGGTGGGATCAGGAATGCTAACATCCTGAGAGAGGACAGCGGGTTCCTGTTCCACTGACCCACTGCCACTCCCCCGGGGCAGCACCTCAGCATCCCTACCAATCTGCTGGAGCACAGATTGGTGGCCTGTGCGACACCGTGAGATCCCCAGTGGGCTGTGGTGGACCCAGCGATGATGGCAGCGGTCAGAGCTTGCGTGGCATCCAGCTAAGATTGCACGATGGCACTCTGAGATTTGATGCCAGCAACCATTGTCTGCATCACAGCACTAAGACGGTGTGTGGCTTCTGCCTGTGCTGCAATGGAAGCTGCCACATCGGCAGTGACATGCATCATGTGGTCTGGAACTGCACCATCTCTCTGGGAGTCCTCTGCAGAGTGCAAATAATGGGCTCCATGGTGTGTGCAGAGCTCTGTGCAATGTTGGAGGCCGGCTCCTCCACACTCCTTACTTGCCTGTAAAGATCACGTAGTGCCAGTGTCTGAGGTGGTGCCTGCGGGTGAGAGGCAGTGACGCGATGCGTTGCTCCTCCTCCGCTTCTCCTTCCTCACCCTCATTGGAGGGCGCGGGGACAGGCTGCTCATCTGGTTGCTGATTATCTGAAAGCATAAATGGCACAAGACTCGCTCAGGTGAGGGCACGGGGGCAGCAATGGAACAAGGAATGCAGGCAGTGTCAGGAGCAGGAAAGTGATAAAGGATTGTGGTGTGAGGGGGAAGTGGGATGAGAAAAGGAGCGGGGATGAAGATACCGTTGTTGCCCCAATGGGGTCGACGTCGCCAACGGCCACAGTACCCACCTCCTGCTGCCCAATGAGTCACAGCACTCACTCCTCCAGGTCCGAGGGCTGCTGGAGCTGAGCATCATCCCTGCCTGTTCTCTGCTGCTCCCTCCTATTGTGGGCCATCTTGGCCTGCAAAAGAAAGGAATGTATGAGTCAGAGTCCAGCTATGTGCTTGGGAGATATGCCTGCTGTGGTTGAATAGCTGTGATTGCAGGCAAGGCGTGAGCCGTGGATGTGACTTTGAGTAGGTGCAGATGTTTGGTGGGTGAGAGGTGGGGATGTGGTGCTTTGCACAATGTGCACAGGCTGAGCTTCAGATGCTGGTATGTAGGACCTGTTGACCTTTCCCTTTCTTCCTTTTTGCTTTCTTCCTTTTTTGTTTCTCTCTTTCTTCCTTACTTCCTATCTTTCACTCTCTCTCTCTCTCTTTCATTGTTTCTTTCCGCCTTTAGCTTCCTTCTTTCTCTCTCACTCTCTTCCTTCCTTTCTCTCTCACGCAATGGTGTTGAACTGTCGCGCTCTGCACTGCGCAGATTGTCTCTCCGTTACCTGGCTTAGGACGGGCGACGTCGGTGTTGCAGAGGTTTCCCGTGCAACACTTGGGATTCTCATCGGCCAGTATAAGGAATTCCCGCAAGGCGCTGGTGCTTTGGCAGATCTGCTCCGAGGCGCAGCCCCTGGCGAAGAACGAGCCCGTTTTCGGCACTAGACACAGATGGGAAACAGGTTAGATATCCAGGAGTGTGAGACAACAGTCCTCACTGGTTAGAACGGGCGGGTTTGTGTCTACGACATTGGCCCACTTTACGCGATGGACGGTTTAACGGGACAGCACTGTGACAGTGCTCGACTGGTCTATACACCTGTGTATCGCACTTGCTGCAATCACAGCGCATTTTACAGCACAGCAACAGGCTATACAGCCCAACAGATCTATGTCAGTCTCTATGATCCACACAAGCCTCCTCCCTACTGTATGGCCGACTCCTTATCCTGAGGCTATTGCATCTCAGTTCTGGACTCTCCAACCTGGGGAAACAACCTCTCAGCATCTACTCTTTCAATCCCCCCACTGAAACATATACGTTTCAATGAGATCACCTCCCATTCTTCTAAACTCCAGAGAGTATTGTCCCAATCAACTCAATCTCTCCTCCGAGGACAAACCTCCCATCCCAGGAATCAATCTAGTTGCACCGCCTCTAAGGCAAGTATATCCTTCCTCAGATAAGGAGACCAAAAGTTGTCTCAGCAAAACCCTGTACAAATGCAGCAAGACGTACTTACTCTTGTACTCTAAGCCCCTTGCAATAAAGGCCAACATGCCATTTGCCTCCCTAATTGCTTGCTGTACCTGCATGCCAACTCTCTCTGTTTCCTGTACAAGGATATCTAAATCTCTCTGAACACCAACATTTAAGTTTCACACAATTTAAAAAATATTCTGTTTTTCTATTCTTCCTGTTAACGTGAATAACCTCACATTTCCCCACAATATACTCCATCTCCCGTTTCTTGCCCACTTACTTAACCTGTCTACATCCCTTTGCAGGCTCTTTGCATCCTCCTCACAGCTCACTTTCGCATGTAGCTTTGGATCATCAGCAAACTTGGATACATTGCACTCAGTCCCTTCATCTAGGTCATTAATATAGATTGTAAATATCTGAGGCCCCAGCACTGATCCTTGCGGCACCCGTCAACCTAGAAATAACCCATTTATCCTACTCTCTGTTTTCTGTCCATTAACCGATCCTCTATCCATGCTAATATATTACCTCCAATCCCATGAGCTTATCTTGCGTATCAACCTTTCATGTGGCACCTTATCGAATGCCTTTTGAATATTAAAATACACGACATTCACAATTCCCCTTTATCTACCCTGCGAGTTAAATCCTTAAAAAACTCTAATAAATATGTTAAACACGATTTCCCTTTCACAAAACCATGCCTAATCATGTTATGATTTTCTAAGTGCCCTGTTACCACTTCCTTAATTATGGATCCCAGCATTTTCCTGACGACTGGTGTCGGGCTAACTGGCAAGTATTTCCCTGTTTTCTCTCACCCTCCTTTCTTGAATCAGATGAAGTAGCACTTTCAAGATAATCTGTGTTTTAGTGCTGTTGTTTGAGGGATATATATTGGCCCCAGGACATCGGGGACAACTCCCCCCGCTCTTCATGCAACAGTGGCCGTGGGATATTTTACATCCCATCTGAGAGGGCAGACCTCGGTTTAACATTTCATCCCAAAGGTGGTCCTTCCGACAGTGCAGCACTCCAATAGTGCGGCGCTCTTTCAGTGCTGACCCTCTGAAAGTGCAGCGCTCCCTCAGTACTGCCCCTCTGACATTGTGGCACTCCACCAGCACTGCCCCTCCGACAGTGCAGCACTCCCTTAGTACTGACCCTCCAACAGTGCGATGCTCCCTCAGTGCTGACCCTCCAACAGTGCGGTGCTCCCTCAGTACTACCCCTCCATCAGTGTGGCACTCCCTCAGTACTGCCCCTCTGACAGTGCGGCACTCCCTCAGTACTGCCCCTCCATCAGTGTGGCACTCTCTCAGTACTGCCCCTCCATCAGTGTGGCACTTCCTCAGTACTGCCCCTCCGACAGTGTGGCACTCCCTCAGTACTGCCCCTCCATCAGTGTGGCACTCTCTCAGTACTGCCCCTCCATCAGTGTGGCACTCCCTCAGTACTGCCCCTCTGACAGTGCGGCACTCCCTCAGTACTGCCCCTCCATCAGTGTGGCACTCTCTCAGTACTGCCCCTCCATCAGTGTGGCACTCCCTCAGTACTGCCCCTCTGACAGTGCGGCACTCCCTCAGTACTGCCCCTCCATCAGTGTGGCACTCTCTCAGTACTGCCCCTCCATCAGTGTGGCACTCTCTCAGTACTGCCCCTCCATCAGTGTGGCACTCCCTCAGTACTGCCCCTCTGACAGTGCGGCACTCCCTCAGTACTGCCCCTCCGACAGTGCGGCACTCCCTCAGTACTGCCCCTCCGACAGTGCGGCGCTCCCTCAGTACTGCCCCTCCGACAGTGTGGCGCTCCCTCAGGATTGGCACTGGATGTGTCGGCCTGGATTACGGGACAAAGTCTCTGGAGTGAGATTCGTACGCACGACCTACTGACTCAGAGGCAAACGCGCTCCCCACTGAGCCACAGCTGAACCCAAAGATTGCAGAATATTCAACGTACACACAGCCTGTCTGCCTGAGACATTCATGCAGCGGGTCTCCGGCCCAACGCACTTCACTGTTTGCTCATTATCACTGCAGGAAGCGGACGAGCTCCTAAAACACCCTCTGCATTCCATTCCATTCTGGTTGGTGTTCGGCGGCTCTGAAATGGAAAACAGAAAGTGAGATTTTTTTCACCTTAAGGAGAAACACGGGCTGGGTAATTTTGAATTGGTACATTGGGCTAGATTTTCCATTATTTTTGTATGCATGATGCCCACTTAATGCCCATTTTACCGCTGAAATGAGGTGTAACGCCCAGATATCGCCCATTTAGCCACACAATGGAAACAGACGCCCCTTTTTCGGAGACTTATCGGCGAGCGTTACTTTCGGCATGTACGCAATGGCGGGAAAAAATAATACCGCCCGCCCACTTTTTTTGGCGTAATCATCAGAATGGGCGAAACCAACGCCCATAATATCGGCCAGAGTTACTTTCGGCACGCAATTAACGCCGAGATTCAATAATACCGACTGCCCACTTTTTTTTGTCGTAAAGATCAAATTTGCCGAAACTAACGCCCAGTATATCGCCCAGCGTCACTTTCATCGCCTCGCACACATCTCGCCCTCAATATCGCTCTGAAAAAGTGGGAACTGTTCTGAACAAATCACAGCGGTGTGGACGCCATTTTTCAAATCGCAGGTCTCTTCATTGAAAAGGCTGCTTCAACTTCAGGGGAGTTTGTATTGACTCTGGAGTTCTTCTCAGGTGAAGTGACCATCTGAACAGACATCTTTTCAGACTGGACAATTGGTTTTTAACTGTAGGTGTCTTTTAGTGTTGAAATTATTGCTTCTGATCAATCGGTATTATACTTTTATTGGAATGGGGCCAGCCATTTCTCAGCCTGCATTGATTAATACACATATACTGCAGAGTGCAAATGGCACAATGTCTAATGCACACCATTATGTGGCCAATCTAAGATGCGCCAGAACGAGGAGGAGGTCCAGACCATACACACCCCGTACTTACAGGGAGAAGAGGTCTTACCTCGACGTGTCCGAGAACACCTGCCTTCGGAGACTGCGCTTCCACAAAGTGATGGTCACTGAAATATGCCAGCTCATCAGGCCAGATATGCAGCCTGCCATCACCTTCAGGACATCACTGTCCATCGAGGTCAAGGTCACCACGGCACTGTCATTCTACGTGCCCGGTTCCTTTCAGGCCTCCGCGGTCGACATTTTCCCTCTGTCTCACCATGCCATGCTTTGCTGCGTTAGACAGGTCACGGAGGATAGGATGGACTTTATCAGCTTCCCCATGACCACGGAGGCTCAGACTGACAGGGCTGGAGCATTCTACTGCATTGCTAAGCTCCCCAGGGTGCAGGGAGCAATACAGTGCACTCACATCGCCATGTGGGCACCTTCTGAGGACCCAGAACTTTTTTGCAACAGAAAAGGATTTCACTCCCTGAAGGTCCAACTAATTGTCGACCACAACCGGATAATAATGGCAGTGAATGCCAAATGTCCAGGCAGCTTCGCTGAGGCTCACATCCTGAGTGAGAGCGCTGTCTCTGACGTGTTTAACAGTCAGTCACAAGGAAAAATACTGGTTGCTTGGTGACAACCGATATGGCCTAGCCACCTGGCTGATGACCCCCCCTGCGAGACACCCACACCAAGGCCGAGAAGCGATACAACCAGAGCCACAGAGACACACGCAATGTGGTCCAGAAAACAATTACTGTGCTTAAGCAGCGCTTTAGATACCTGGAGCACTCAGAATGGGAGCTACAATACAACCCTGAGCAAGTAGCTCAATTCATGCTGCACAACCTGGCTATCAGGAGGGAACAAGAATTGCCATAATGGTCCACCTCAGGAAAGAGAGGAAGAGGAGGACAAGGGGCTAAATGCTGACTTCGGGCCAGACAATCAGGCTGACTATGCAACCATGCCCACAGCTTTCCCCCTCCAGACTGCAGTAAAGGGCCTGTGGTGGCTACAGAGCTGCAAGACTCTTACGTCAGGAGCTCAGAAATGAGCGATTTGCCTGAAAGAACGTTGCTGTAATTGACAAAGCTGACACACTGCTGTGTGTGTGCAGCTCAGACATCAATGGTGGGCATCACCTTGGTGCCAGTTAAAGTTTAAGTTGATTCAAGTTAAGTTTAATTATACCCTTTCATGTTAAGCAATCACCAGTGTGTAACGGTGCAGCTATTTGAGACAATGCGCAACAAGGTTATGTTGAATAAAAAACATTTAATACGACCATTGGTGTGAAATCATAAGTATCACGGGCAAAAACATAGAAACATAGAAACATAGAAAATAGGTGCAGGAGCAGGCCATTCAGCACTTCTAGCCTGCACCGCCATTCAACGAGTTCATAGCTGAACATGAAACTTCAGTACCCACTTCCTGTTTTCACGCCATACCCCTTGATCCCCCGAGTAGTAAGGACTTCATCTAACTCCCTTTTGAATATATTTAGTGAATTGGCCTCAACTACTTCCTGTGGTAGAGAATTCCACAGGTTTACCACTCTCTGGGTGAAGAAGTTTCTCCTTATCTCGGTCCTAAATGGCTTACCCCTTATCCTTAGACTGTGACCCCTGGTTCTGGACTTCCCCAACATTGGGAACATTCTTCCTGCATCCAACCTGTCCAAACCCGTCAGAATTTTAAACGTTTCTATGAGGTCCCCTCTCACTCTTCTGAACTCCAGTGAATACAAGCCCAGTTGATTCAGTCTTTCTTGATAGGTCAGTCCCACCATCCCGGGAATCAGTCTGGTGAATCTTCGCTGCACTCCCTCAACAGCAAGTATGTCCTTCCTCAAGTTAGGAGACCAAAACTGTACACAATACTCCAGGTGTGGCCTCACCAAGGCCCTGTACAACTGTAGCAACCCACCTCCACCCCACTTTTTAAATCATTGACATCAATCAATTGGTCAATATGTCCAGAACACAAATGCAAAGCAGGAGGGTGGCCCCCTCCCTCCATACATTACAACAAATTGCAAACACCAAGATGGAGATATAACAAAGCCATCACCTGCAGACATGCAGCTCACTTTCCTCCCCTTCTTCTCCCCACCTCTACCCTTTCCCCTCCTCGCTCCATGCCGCCCGGCCGAAGAGCTCGTTAGGTGGTGCCTCATTGGGGGGTATGAAGGCAGAGCCGGTGGTCGGATGTGTACGGGAGTGGGAGGTGCCAAGTTGGGAACATTCTCGGATCCAGAAGCAGGATCTTGGTCCTGTCTCTCATCTGTCGTTGGTAGTGGTGGTGCGGAACCTAGGGGTGGAGTGCCGCGCTCGGGGACCACTGGGAGGCCTGTGCCAGCAGTGTTCCTAGCTATCGCCTCCAGGGCCTCCGGCATCCGCGGAACGTACTCAGTTATGGTGCCGGAGATGGTGGCCAGCTGTCGGGATATGCACCCCAATGCATTGAGGATCTGGTCACCGATGTCTACAGTTCTCCTGGACAACTTTTACCATCTCTCCGCTCTCATCTGGCGCTCATGGACCAGAACTGCCACATCCACGAAACCTCCACGGGGTTGGCGCCGACCTGCGGACAAATGGGGTGCATTGTGGCGAGGTGCTTGAGCCCGCTACCTCCAGAGTGGAGGCGGGAATGGCCGGAGAAGCACTAGATGGCCTTGGGGTGGAATGCCTTCTGGAGCCTGGCGATGCAGATTCCTCAAAGTCGGCGCTCCCATCCGTAGAAGAACAGACCCAGCGGATTGACGGGCGAGAATCGGAGCTCCTCAGAAGCAGATGTAGGATTGGCCGCCGAGTCCGGCCGCACTCCCCCACCTTCTGGTCTCTGTGGTCTGGCCTTGGGACACGCTGATGGCTGAGCTGCAAAACACAAATGTGGTTATTAGAGGAGAAGGGGGTGCTAGGGTCATATGGTTAGTCCAGCGCTACCCACAGCATGACAAAAGCACCACTGCTATGAAAATCAACACAGACATCACATTTCATGACCAACAACACATTGTGCATTGCAATGATTTTCATTTGACCAGCATTATTTATAGGACAATTTTAGAAACCATCTATCATATATTATTGTTCGGATAGGTGTGGCATCAATTGCCTTTAGATCATGCAATGGTGTATACTTTACTCACGTGGCATCATTTCAGGGTCTGCAGCTGCTTGCGTGGCTGTCCGGGGGTGCCTCCCCACAAGTGCGAGCACCCGGTTCTCCATCTCAGTAATGTCATTGGGGACTGGTGGCCCCCCACCCATTCGCCTCTGCTCGGACCTAATCGTCGATAGCTCCTTATGTAAAAGGTAACAGGACGACATGGCTTGAGATCATTGCATGATATCATTGCTAGGTACTGTCACAGAGACTGATACAACACATAACCGACAGATGTAATCATGATTATTATGATAATTATCATTCTTTACCTAAAGACGTGCACTGTGACCGCAGGCTTTGAGTACAACATTCCCAGTAACAGTGAAAGACCTCACATCTGCTGATAGTCACTCATGACTCTTACAAATCAAATTATATAAATATATAAGTATATGTAATTAAATGTAATACTTACTCTTGCGGATCTGACAAGGTCGTTCCATCGCTTGCGGCATTAGTTGCCCTCACACACCTCGTTGGTCGCTGACGAGACCACCTCTGCTATCTCGGCCCATATCTTTTGGTCGGCCTTTGGGGTGGGCTTCCGACGCCCTCCCTATGTCAAATCACCCCAGCGTGACTCGACCTCCTGCAGGTGGGAGGCATTTTCCTCATCCGAGAAACCCCTCACTCTTTTGCGCCCTCCAATGTGCTCCTCTCCCAGCCCACTGCTCTCACCACCGTCAGTCTCCACAGCGTGCTGTGTCGCCTCCTCCTCTCCCTCCATTATAGGCACCAAATTCGGGAAAATATCTGGCTGGTATAAAGCTCGAAACTCTCCCTCATTCCTCCCACACACCACACCCAGACATGCCTTCACTCCCTCTCAGCTCCCTCTCGCTCTGTCTCCTCTTATGCGCATGTCATGATGACCCTTGACCTCCTGAATCGCAGGAATCGAGCGTTGCCATGCCGTTGCTATGGACAGCGACACTTTATGGCAGAAGGTCAGAGAGATTTAACACCAGCGCCCATTTCATATCGCTCGCGGTAACGCCCAATTTCAAAAATGGAGACTAGGGGCTTTGAGAATGGGTGACAAGCCGGCGATCTGAAAACCCACTTTTACTGCCCGCGCCAGAAATAACGCCCATTTTTGGGCGATCTGCACAAAAGTGTAAAATCTAGCCCATTGTCTTGGTTATAAACCAGCCCTGCATTCTGCAATGTGACCTTTGACTGCATAGCTACAGGAGGAGGCCATTCAGCCCCTCAAGTCTGTTCCGCCATTCAATTAAATCACTGCTAATCTATTCCGTTTTAACCCGCCTAAAGTCCATATCCATTGATATCCTTACCCAACAACAATCTATCGATTTCAGTCTTGACAGCTCCAATTATATGAGCGTCCACTTGTTCTTGAATCCCCCACAAAAGGAAATACCGTAGATGGAGCTTTACTCTGTATCGAACCCATGCTGTACCTGCCCTGGGAGTGTTTGATGGGACAATGTAGAGGAAGCTTTACTCTGTATCCAACCCTGTGCTGTACCTGCCCTGGGAGTGTTTGATGGGGACAGCGTAGATGGAGCTTTACCCTGTATCGAACCCGTGCTGTACCTGCCCTGGGAGTGTTTGATGGGACAGTGTAGAGGGAGCTTTACCCTGTATCGAACCTGTGCTGTGCCTGCCCTGGGAGTGTTTGATGGGACAGTGTAGAGGGAGCTTTATTCTGTATCTAACTCGTGCTGTACCTGCCCTGGGATTGTTTAATGGTAAGGCATAGAAACATAGAAACATAGAAAATAGGTGCAGGTCGGCCATTCAGCTCTTCGAGCCTGTACCACCATTCAATAAGATCATGGCTGATCATTCCCTCAGTACCCCTTTCCTGCTTTCTCTCCATACCCCTTGATCCCCTTAGCCGTAAGGGCCATATCTAACTCCCTCTTGAATACAGCCAATGAACTGGCATCAACAACTCTCTGTGGTAGGAAATTCTACAGGTTAACAACTCTCTGAGTGAAGAAGTTTCTCCTCATCTCAGTCCTAAATGGCCTACCCCTTATCCTAAGACTGTGTCCCCTGCTTCTGGACTTCCCCAACATCGGGAATATTCTACCCGCATCTAACCTGTCCAGTCCCATCAGAATCTTATATGTTTCTATGAGATCCTCTCTCATCCTTCTAAACTACAATGTATAAAGGCCCAGTTGATCCAGTCTCTCCTCATATGTCAGTCCAGCCATCCCGGGAATCAGTCTGGTAAACCTGCGCTGCACTCCCTCAATAGCAAGAACGTCTTTCCTCAGATTATGAGACCAAAACTGAACACAATATTCCAGGTGAGGCCTCACCAAGGCCCTGCAGTAAGACTTCCCTGCTCCTATACGCAAATCCCCTCGCTATGAAGGCCAACATACTATTTGCCTTCTTCACCGCCTGCTGTACCTATATGCCAACTTTCAATGACTGATGAACCCAGGTCTTGATGCACATCCCCTTTTCCTAATCCGCCACCATTCAGATAATATTCTGTCTTCGTGTTTTTGCCCCCAAAGTGGATAACCTCACATTTATCCACATTATACTGCATCTGCCATGCATTTGCCCACTCACCTAACCTGTCCAAGTCACCCTGCAGCCTCTTAGTGTCCCCCTCACAGCTCACACCTCAACCCAGTTTAGTGTCATCTGCAAACTTGGAGATGTTACACTCAATTCCTTCATTTAAATCATTGACGTATATTGCAAATAGTTATAGTCCCAGCACTGAGCCCTGCGGCACTCCACTAATCAGTGCCTGCCATTCTGAAAAGGACCCGTTTATCCCGACTCTCTGCTTCCTGTCTGCCAACCAGTTCTCTATCCACGTCAGTATATTATCCCCAATACCATGTGCTTTGATTTTGCACACCAATCTCTTGTGTGGGACCTTGTCAAAAGCCTTTTGAAAGTCCAAATACACCACATCCACTGGTTCTCCCTTGTCCACTCTACTAGTTACATCCTCAAAAAATTCCAGAAGATTTGTCAAGCATGATTTCCCTTTCATAAATCCATGCTGACTTGCTTTCTCTCTCCCTCCCTTTTTAAAATGTGGTGTTACATTAACTACCCTCCAGTCCATAGGAGCTGATCCAGAATTGATAGACTGTTGAAAAATGATCACCAATGCATCCACTATTTCTAGAGCCACTTCCTTAAGTACTCTGGGATGCAGATTATTAGGTCGTGGGGATTTATCGGCCTTCAATCCCATCAATTTCTCTCACACAATTTCCCACCTAATAAGGATATCCTTCAGTTCCTCCTTCTCACTAGACCCTCGGTCCCCTAGTATGTCCGGAAGGTTATTTGTGTCTTCCTTCGTGAAGACAGAACCAAAGTATTTGTTCAATTGGTCTGCCATTTCTTTGTTCCCCATTATAAATTCACCTGAATCCGACTGCAAGGCACCTACGTTTGTCTTCACTAATTATTTTCTCTTCACATATCTATAGAAGCTTTTGCAGTCAGTTTTTATGTTCCCGGCAAGCTTCCTCTCGTACTCTATTTTCCCCCTCTTAATTAAACCCTTTGTCCTCCTCTGCTGAATTTTAAATTTCTCCCAGTCCTCAGGTTTGCTGCTTTTTCTGGCCAATTTATATGCCTTTTCCTTGGATTTAACACGATCCTTAACTTCCCTTCTTAGCCACGGTTGAGCCACCTTCTTCATTTTATTTTTACTCCAGACAGGGATGTACAATTGTTGAAGTTCATCCATATGATCTTTAAATGGCTGCCATTGCCTATCCACTGTTAACCCTTGAAGTATCATTTGCCAGTCTATTCTAGCCAATTCATGCCTCAAACCATCGAAGTTACCTTTCCTTAAGTTCAGGACCTTAGTTTCTGAATTAACTGTTTCACTCTCCATCTTAATAAAGAATTCTACCATGTTATGGTCACTCTTCCCCAACGGGCCTCGAAAACAAGATTGCTAATTAGTCCCTTCTCATTACACATCACCCAGTCTAGGATATCCAGCTCCCTAGTTGGTTCCTCGACATATTGGTCTAGAAAACCATCCCTAATACACTCCAGGAAAAGCTCCTCCACTGCCTTGCTACCAGTTTGGTTAGCCCAATCAATACGTAGATTAAAGTCACCCATGATAGATATTCTGTATCTAACCTTGTGCTGTACCTGCATTGGGAGTGTTTGATGGGACAGTATAGAGGGAGCTTTACGCTGTATCTTACCCCGTGCTACACCTGCCCTGGGTGTGTTTGATGGGATAGTGTAGGGGGTGCTTTACTCTGTATCTAATCCGTGCTCTACCTGCCCTAGGGATACTTGATGGGACAGTGTAGAGGGAGCTTTACTATATATCTACCCCATGCTATACCTGCCCTGGGAGTAGTTGATGGGACAGTGTAGAGGGAGCTATACTCTATATCTAATCCCGTGCTATACCTGTCCCTGTTGTGTTTGATGGGACAGTGTAGAGGGAGCTTTACTCTGTATCTAACCCCCTGTACCTATCCTGGGAGTATTTGATGGGACAGTGTAGAGGGAGCTATGCTCTATATCTAACCCCATGCTGTACCTGCCTTGGGAGTGTTTGATGGGACAGTGTAGAGGGAGCTTTACTCTGTATCTAACCCCCTGTACCTATCCTGGGAATATTTGATGGGACAGTGTAGAGGGAGCTTTACTCTGCATCTAACCCCGTGCTGTACCTGGCTGACCTTTTATACCAGAGCAGCACCATGTGCGTGCTGCTCAGTTGCCTCCAACAATGATACCATCTGGTGGCTACAAACAGCATGTACATACATGACAGAGGTGCAACTCTATGGCTTTAGCAGAGGTCGAGGCAGGCTGCTCACTTCGCTGCTATGACTTGTTGTACTCTTTTGGTGGATGACCTTGGGTTTTGAAGCCTGTGATGGCCCGGTCAAAGTCTGCTCCTTCTGGGATTGTGTAGGAGCAGACTCAGCCATCGGGACCCGAGGAAGCAGGCGGAGCTCTGATTGAGGGAGAAGTAACGGGAGAAGTGGAAGCACTTTGGGAAGAATCTCCACTTCCATAATCCCCTCTCACCTTCAACCCTTTCATAGGCCACCCGCAATTCCCTGCTGGGAGGGAGCAGAAGATCACCTTGCTGCACAGCAGTGGGGCGATGAAGGCTCAAGTCAACGTTTACATCCTTCAATGAGAGGAGGTCTATGAGCACCTGTTATCCACAGCTAGCATGTGCTCATGTGTGTGACACATTTGATGTTCCATGCAGGTGGCCATCTTTTCCGTGGAAAAGCACATTGTCACCATTGCCTGCGACATGGTGCTTCTCATGTTGGAAATGGACTTCTCCATTCTCTGAACATTTGCAGACATCACAGCTGCAAATGATGCCAGAGCCTCATGCAATTGTTGCTGTCCCTCCAAGATCACCCTCTTTCTCGATGGCTCCCAAGGCCCAGCATCTGCATGTAGCTCAACAGAGCTTGGAGCGTCCTGCATTCTGCAAGGAGTCTCCACTGCTGTCCCTGTCAACATCACCTCCTCTTGCTCACTTATAAATTATGAGAAACCAGGTGACAACTCTACTCTAGTACTGAGGGAGCGCCGCACTGCCGAAGGGGCAGTACCGAGGGAGCGCCGCAGTGTCGGAGGGGCAGTACTGAGGGAGCACCGCACTGTCGGAGGGGCAGGACTGAGGGAGCTCCGCACTGTCGGAGTGGCAGTACTGAGGGAGAGCCGCACTGTTGGAGGGGCAGTACTGAGGGAGAGCCGCACTGTTGGAGGGGCAGTACTGAGGGAGCGCCGCACTGCCGGAGGGGCAGTACTGAGGGAACATCAGCGGCAGGTCGGGGCCACAAAAGGAGCGGCGAGCAGTGGCCATTGGCAGCGTGGAGGCATGCCACTACAAGGTATAGCGCGAGCTGGTGCAAGAGGGTGACGGTTGTGAAGAGTGATGTCATCAAGATCCAGGTCGGTGATTGGAGCGTGGGCTGATACATCCAGGAGCAGTGAGCTTGGGGCGAAGGAGAAACGAGAGACTGTGGAGGGACGTGGTCGGGGCCCAGGGGAGACGCGAGTTCGGAGCCAGGGGCCCAGGAGCCGCACGGGCCCAGCCCACACTGTGATACGTGGGTGCACTAGGTCCGTGCAGCAGAGCTGATCTCCAGTTGTCTTGGGTAATCCTTGCCACTGGACCAAGACCGAGCTCTGTCAAGCCCGTGTGGTGGCTGGTGTGCAACGGCCACCCCACGTTAAAAAAATTCACGCAAAGGCATCTTCACTTCAGGATGTAATTCAGGTCCTTCATTGAAACACCTGTGAACTCGTCCTTTTTTTGGCATGGAAGCAAGTCATCCTTGTTTCGAGGGATTCTCGATGATTGTACCTGCCCTGGGAGTGTTTGATGGGCAGTGTAGAGGGAGCTTTACTCTGGACTTTCAAACGGCTTTTGACAAGGTCCCACACAAGAGATTAGTGTGCAAAATTAAAGCACATGGTATTGGGGCTAATGTATTGACGTGGACAGAGAACTGGTTGGCAGACAGGAAGCAGAGAGTTGGGATAAACAGGTCCTTTTCAGAATAGCAGGCAGTGACTAGTGGGGTGCCACAGAGCTCAGTGCTGGGACCCCAGCTATTTACAATATACATCAATGATTTAGATGAAGAAATTGAGAGTAATATCTCCAAGTTTGCAGATGACACTAAACTGGGTGGCACTGCGAGCTGTGAGGGGGATGCTAAGAGGCAGCAGGGTGACTTGGACAGGTTAGGTGAGTGGGCAAATGCATGGCAGATGCAGTATAATGTGGATAAATGTGAGGTTATCCACTTTGGTGGCAAAAACATGAAGGCGGAATATTATCTGAATGGCAGTGGATTAGGAAAAGCAGAGGTGCAACAAGACCTGGGTGTCATGGTACATCAGTCATTGAAGGTTGGCATTGTCATGTATTCAACTATCATTGTAACCCATGTATAAGCTGACCTAAATTGTACACCTTGAGAACATTGACCGAAAGGTGGTGAACTTGTGGGAGACACTCCTAACCTAAACTCTCAGGTATAAAAGGGGAAGCTCCACCCACCTTCATCACTTGAGGTCTTGGTAATAAAGGTTGCTGGTCACAGAATGACCTTCTCTCAATATGGGCCTCATGTGCATTTATACTCTATAGTAAGGACATATCATTGGCGACGAGAAACTGGGATTTAAACCATGCGAGCATGGCCACTAGCAGCACAGAAGAGAGGTACTGTGTTGGTGATGATTGGGACAACTTTATTGAGAGACGACAGCAAAGTTTTGTCACTAAGGAATGTTTGGGACAGGATTCGGCCGACAAACACAGGGCTCATCTCCTGACGGTTTGTGGATCCAGGACGTACTCCCTGATGAAGGACCTTCTAGCGCCAGAGAAGTTGGCGGACAAGATGTTCAAAGAGCTCAGTAAGTTGATCGGGGAACACCTTAAACCGGCGAGCAGCATGCACATGGCGAGACACCGGTTTTACACACACCGGCGGCGAGAAGGGCAAAGCGTTCCAGACTTCGTGGCAGATCTCCGGTGACTGGCGAGCCTATGTAAGTTCCCAGATGCTTGCAGAGCGGAGATGCTGCGAGACTTTATTATTGAGGGCATCGGGCACGCTGGGGTTTTCAAGAAACTGATTAAGACCAAAGACTTGACCTTGGAAGCGGCGGCTCTCATAGCCCAAACATTTATCTCAGGGGAGGAAGAGACCGGAATGATGAATGACAAAAATCTTGGCTCAAATGCGGCAAACGACCAGGGAGTCAACATTGTTAATGCGGCACACAGTTTTCGAGGCAGACAAGGGCAATCGGACATGCCCCAGCATGTAGTCGAACCCAAAGGGGGAAATTAAACAGAGACAATAGCTAGCTGAATGGCGATTCATGCCATCGCAATGGACCAGTAATTGGGCCATCAACACCTGTTAATGGTGCACTTAAGGACAGTTACAGAGACAGTCAGAGATGATCGACTGGTAATGGACCTTTTGTTTCCAACAACGGGGCCTCCAGCTCATGCTGGAGGTGTGAACGCAAACACCCAGTCAGAGCTTGCAGGTATCAGCAATATACCTGCAGAAACTGCAACGTCAGCGATCACTTGGCGCGTATGTGCAGGAAGCCTGCAGCCAGGTTGATGTACGAGGAAGACGGGCCCGATGTAAGCCCTACGAGGCCAAATGAATACTGGGGAAATCGCTGGAAACTGAAGTTCAGCGAGTTCATGTGGAGCACATATACAGTTCATACACCAGGACGCCACCGATAATGATGAAAGTGCTCCTCAATGGCATCCCAATATTAATGGAGCTAGACATGGGGGCCAGCCAGTCCCTGATGAGTATCAAACAGTTCGAAAGATTGTGGGTGTCCAAGGCCAGGAGGCCAAAATTATTGCCAATTGATGCACAGTTACGGACATATACAAAGGAGATCATTCCGGTGCTAGGCAGCACCACGGTAGTCATGACCCACAAAGATTCGGAGAACAGGTTGCCACTCTGGATTGGCCCGGGGGACGGTCCCGCACTACTGGGGAGGAGTTGGCTTGCTGTCATGAACTGGAAATGGGGCGATGTCAATGCAATTTCTTCTGTGGAGCGAGTATCATGCTCACAAGTTCTGGACAAATTTGACTCATTATTTCAACCCGGGATCGGCACTTTCATGGGGGCCAAGGTAGTGATTCACATAAACCCGGACGCCAGGCCAGTACACCACAAGGCCAGAGCGGTGCCGTACGTGATGCGGGAAAAGATAGAATGCGAATTGGACCGCCTGCTGAGGGAAGGCATCATCTCGCCAGTCGAATTCAGTGACTGGGCGAGCCCGATTGTGCCGGTGCTCAAGGCGGATGGGTCGGTCAGGATATGTGGCGGTTACAGGGCCACCATCAATCGGGTATCACTCCAAGACCAGTACCCGCTACCGAGAGCGGAGGACCTCTTTGTGACGCTATCCGGTGGCAAACCTTTTTCAAAATTGGACCTGACCTCAGCTTACATGACCCAGGAGCTGGCGAGTGAGTCGAAGAAGCTGACCACGATCACGACACACAAGGGGTTGTTTGAGTACAACAGATGTCCGTTCGGGATTCGCTCGGCCGCCGCGATCTTTCAGCGAAATATGGAAAGCCTCCTCAAGTCGATTCCAAGGACGGTGGTTTTTCAAGACGACATCCTCATCACGGGTTACGATACTGAAGAACACCTCCACAACCTGGAGGAGGTG
Source organism: Pristiophorus japonicus (assembly GCF_044704955.1). Classification (NCBI taxonomy): domain Eukaryota; kingdom Metazoa; phylum Chordata; class Chondrichthyes; family Pristiophoridae; genus Pristiophorus; species Pristiophorus japonicus. The sequence goes on along the minus strand of NC_092007.1, from coordinate 6,502,087 downwards.
CTATGCAGACTGGACCGGGTAGGGCTGTGACTGAAAAAGGCGAAGTGCGTCTTCTTAGCTCCAGAGGTAGAATTCCTGGGGATGAGGGTAGCAGCAGATGGGATCAGACCTACTGCGTCCAAAATGGAAGCGATCCAGAGAGCACCCAGACCCCGTAACACGACGGAGCTGTGTTCATTCCTGGGGCTCCTGAACTATTTTGGTAACTTTCTTCCGAAATTGAGCACGCTGTTAGAGCTGCTACACGTGCTCCTACGCAAAGGTCGCGATTGGGTCTGGGGGGACAGCCAGGAAAGGGCTTTTGATAGAGCACGCAATTTGTCATGTTCCAACAAACTGTTAACATAATATGACCCGTGTAAGAAACTCGTTTTAACGTGCGATGCGTCGTCCTATGGTGTCGGGTGTGTGTTGCAGCATGTGAATGCCAAGGGTCAGTTACAGCTGGTAGCTTATGCCTCCAGAAGTCTGTCCCAGGCAGAAGGGGGCTATGAGATGGTAAAAAAGGAAGCGTTAGCATGTGTTTATGTAGTAAAAAAAAATGCACCAGTACCTGTTTGGCAGGAAATTTGAGCTGGAGACAGATCACAAAACCCTAACGTCCCTTTGGCCGACAACAAGGCCATAAATGCGAGTGCATCGGCCCGCATACAGAGGTGGGCACTCACGTTAGCCGCCTATGACTACACAATTCGGCACAGACTGGGCACCGAAAACTGCGCCGATGCACTCAGCAGGCTCCCACTAGCCACCACTGAGGGGGCTACCGAGCATGGTGCTGAGATGGTCATGGCTGTTGAAGCTTTCGAAAGCGAAGGCTCACCTGTGACAGCCTGTCAGATTAAAGTCTGGACAAATAAAGACCCGCTACTGTCTTTAGTTAAGAAATGTGTCCTGAATGGGGACTGGGCAGCCACGTACGGGGCAGGCCCCGAGGAATTTAAACCATTTCACAGGCACAAGGATGAACTCTCTATTCAGGCCGATTGCCTACTGTGGTGAAACCGAGTAGTCATGCCCCAGAAGGGCAGAGAGGTGTTCATCAGAGAACTCCACAATGAGCACCCGGTCATTGTCATGATGAAGGCAATTGCCAGGTCACACGTTTGGTGGCCAGGGATAGATGCAGACCTGGAACTTTGTGTTCGCAGGTGCAACACGTGTGCTCAGCTGGGCAACGCACCCAGGGAAGCCCCCCCTTAGCCCCTGGTCCTGGCCCGCCAAGCCATGGTCACGCATCCATGTGGACTACGCAAGTCCTTTCATGGGAAAAATGATTTTGTTTGTCGTAGACGCCTACTCCAAATGGATTGAGTGTACCATTTTAAATTCAAGCACATCCTCTGCCACGGTAGAAAGTCTACGGGCAATGTTCGCCGCCCATGGTCTAACGGATGTCTTGGTCAGCGACAATGGACCGTGCTTCACAAGCACTGAATTCCAGGACTTCATGGCAGGCAATGGAATCAACCATGTCAGAACGGCACCGTTCAAGCCGGCCTCAAATGGCCAGGCGGACTGAGCAGTGCAGATAATCAAATAGGGGATGCTCAGAATCCAAGGGGGTTCCCTACAAAGCCGCTTATCACGCCTCCTGTTGGCCAATAGATCCCGACCTCACTCGCTCACAGGGTTCCACCCGCAGAGCTGCTAATGAAAAGGATGCTCAAAACCAGGTTATCCCTAAAACATCCCACTATGAAAGAAATTGTTGAGAGCAGGCGCCTGTCACAATGTGACTACCATGACAGGAATGCGAGGGCGCGATGTATTGATGTCAATGATCCTGTTTTTGTCCTTAATTACGCTGCAGGGCCCAAATGGCTTGCAGGCACTGTGATTGCCAAAGAGGGGAATAGGGTTTTGGTAGTTAAACTTACCAATGGACAAATCTGCCGCAAACACGTGGATCAAACTAAAAGGAGGTTCAGCAACCCCATAGAAGAAGCAGAGGAAGAACACAATGTAGAGTTTACTCCACCACAGGTGACCGAACACTGGAACCAAGTGGAGGAGAGCCCAGCTACTGTGGGCAGTCCGGACAGGCTGAGGCTCCACAAACAGCAGACACTCAGGCCACGCCCAACAACCAGAGCCCAAACTCAGCCGCTCTCCAAGGGAACGTAAACCAACAGAGAGACTTAACCTGTGATCTCAATAAGACTTTGGGGGGGCGAGGTGATGTCATGTATTCAACTATCATTGTAACCCATGTATAAGCTGACCGAAGTTGGACACCTTGAGAACATTGACCACAAGGGGGTGAACTTGTGGGAGACACTCCTAACCTGGACTTTGAGGTATAAAAGGGGAAGCTCCACCCACCTTCATCACTTGAGGTCTTGGTAATAAAGGTAACTGATCACAGAGTGACCTTCTCTCAAGTATGGGCCTCGTGTGCATTTATACTGTATAGTAAGTACATATCACAGTGTAAAGGGGGCTTTACTCTGAATCTAACCCCGTGCTGTATCTGCCTTGGGAGTGTTTGATGGGACAATGTAGAGGGAACTTTACTCTGTATCTAACCCCGTGCTGTACCTGCCCTGGGAGTGTTTGATGGGACAATGTAGAGGGAGCTTTACTCTGTATCTAACCCCGTGCTATGTCTGCCCTGGGAGTATTTGATGGGACAATGAAGAGGGAGTTTTTCTCCATATCTAACCCGTGCTATACCTGCCCTGGGAGGGTTTGATGGGACAGTGTAGAGGGAGCTTTCCTCTGTATCTAACCCGTGCTGTACCTGCCCTGGGAGTGTTTCATCGGACAGTGCAAAGGGAGCTTTAATCTGTATCTAACCACGTGCTGTAACTGCCCTGGAAGGGTTTGATGTGTCTCTGTAGCTAACCCCATGCTGTACCTGACCTGGGAGTGTTTGATGGGACAGTGCAGAGGGAGCTTTACTCTGTATCTAACCCCGTGCTATGCCTGCCCTGGGAGTATTTGATGGAACAGTGTAGAGGGAGCTTTACTCTGTATCTAACACGAGCTGTACCTGCCCTGGGAGTGTTTGATGGGACAATGTAGAGGGAGCTTTACTCTGTATCTAACCCCGTGCTATGCCTGCCCTGGGAGTGTTTGATGGGACAATGTAGAGGGAGCTTTACTCTGTATCTAACCCCGTGCTATGCCGCCCTGGGAGTATTTGATGGAACAGTGTAGAGGGAGCTTTACTCTGTATCTAACACGAGCTGTACCTGCCCTGGGAGTGTTTGATGGGACAGTGCAGAGGGAGCTTTACTCTGTATCTAACCCCGTGCTATGCCTGCCCTGGGAGTATTTGATGGAACAGTGTAGAGGGAGCTTTACTCTGTATCTAACACGAGCTGTACCTGCCCTGGGAGTGTTTGATGGGACAATGTAGAGGGAGCTTTACTCTGTATCTAACCCCGTGCTGTACCTGCCCTGGGAGTGTTTGATGGGACAATGTAGAGGGAGCTTTACTCTGTATCTAACCCCGTGCTATGCCTGCCCTGGGAGTATTTGATGGAACAGTGTAGAGGGAGCTTTACTCTGTATCTAACACGAGCTGTACCTGCCCTGGGAGTGTTTGATGGGACAATGTAGAGGGAGCTTTACTCTGTATCTAACCCCGTGCTATGCCTGCCCTGGGAGTATTTGATGGAACAGTGTAGAGGGAGCTTTACTCTGTATCTAACCCGTGCTATACCTGCCCTGGGAGGGTTTGATGGGACAGTGTAGAGGGAGCTTTCCTCTGTATCTAACCTGTGCTGTACCTGCCCTTGGAGTGTTTCATCGGACAGTGCAAAGGGAGCTTTAATCTGTATCTAACCACGTGCTGTAACTGCCCTGGAAGGGTTTGATGTGTCTCTGTAGCTAACCCCATGCTGTACCTGACCTGGGAGTGTTTGATGGGACAGTGCAGAGGGAGCTTTACCCTATATCTAACTCCGTGCAATACCTGCCCTGGAAGTATATGATGGGACAGTGTAGAGGGAGCTTTACTCTTTTTCTAACCCGTGCTATACCTGCCCTGAGAGTGTTTGATGGTACAGTGTAGAGGGAGCTGTACTCCATATCTAACCGCGTGCTGTATCTGCCCTGGGAATGTCTGATGGGACAGTGTAGAAGAAGCTTTACTCTGTATCGAACCCCGTGCACTACCTGCCCTGGAAGTGTCTGAATGGACAGTTTAGAATGAGCTTTACTCTGTATCTAACCCTGTGCTGTACCTGCCCTGGGAGTGTTTGATGTGATAGTGTAGAGGGAGCTTGACCCTGTATCTGATCCGTGCTGTACCTGCCCTGGGAGTGTTTCATGGGATAGTGCGGGGGGGATTTAATGTGTTTGTAACCCCGTGCTATACCTGCCCTGAGAATGTTTGATAGAACAGTGTAGAGGGAGCTTTACGCTGCATCTAACCCCATGCTATACCTGCCCTGGGTGTGTTTGATGGGACAGTATAGAGGGAGCTTTACTCTGTATCTAACCCCATGCTGCACCTGCCCTGGGAGGGAGCTTTCCTCTGTATCTAACTGTGCTGTACCTGCCCTTGGAGTGTTTCATCGGACAGTGCAAAGGTAGCTTTAATCTGTATCTAACCAGGTGCTGTAACCGCCCTGGGAAGGTTTGATGTGTCTCTGTAGCTAACCCCATACTGCACCTGACCTGGTAGTGTTTGATGGGACAGTGCAGAGGGAGCTTTACCCTGTATCTAACCCCGTGCTGTACCTGACCTGGGAGTGTTTGATTGGACAGTGCAGAGGGAGCTTTACTCTATATCTAACCTGTGCTATACCTGCCCTGAGAGTGTTTGATGGTACAGTGTAGAGGGAGCTGTACTCTATATCTAACCCCGTGCTGTATCTGCCCTGGGAATGTCGAATGGGACAGTGTAGAAGAAGCTTTACTCTGTATCTGATCCGTGCTGTACCTGCCCTGGGAGTGTTTCATGGGATAGTGCGGGGGGGATTTAATATGTTTGTAACCCCGTGCTATACCTGCCCTGAGAATGTTTGATGGGACAGTGTAGAGGGAGCTTTACGCTGCATCTAACCCCATGCTATACCTGCCCTGGGTGTGTTTGATGCGACAGTGTAGAGGGAGCTTTACTCTGTATCTAACCCCATGCTGTACATGTACCTGCCCTGGGAGTGTTTTAGGGGACAGTGTAGTGGGAGCTTTACTCTGTAGCTAGCCCCATGCTGGGAACGTTTCATGGGACAGTGTAGAAGGAGCTTTACTCTATATCTAACCCCGTGCTGTACCTGCCCTGAGAGTCTTTGCTGGGACAGTGTAGAGGGAGCTTTACTCTGTATCTAACCCCGAGCTCTAACTGCCCTGGGAGTATTTGATGTGACAGTGTTGAGGGAGATTTACTCTACATCAAACACTGTGCTATACCTGCTTTGGGGGTGGTTGATGGGACAGTACAGAGAGAGCTTTACTCTATATCTAACCCCGTGCTGTACCAGCTGTGGGAGTGTTTGATGGGACAGTGTAGAGGGAGCTTTACTCTGTATCTAACCCGCTGCTGTACCTGCCCTGGGATAGTTTGATGGGACAGTGTAGAGGGAGCTTTACTCTGTATCTAACCCCCTGTACCTGCCCTGGGAGTGTTTGATGGGACAGTGTAGAGGGAGCTTTACTCTGTATCTAACCATTGCTGTTCCTGACCCGGGAGTGTTTGATGTGACAGTGTAGAGGGAGCTTTACTCTGTGTCTAACCCCCTGTACCTGCCCTGGTAGTGTTTGATGGGACAGTGTAGAGGTAGCTTTACTCTGTATCTAACCCCCTGTACCTGCCCTGGGAGTGTTTGATGGGACAGTGTAGAGGGAGCTTTACTCTGTATCTAACCCTGTGCTGTACCTGCCCTGGGAGTGTTTGATGGGACAGTGTAGAGGGAGCTTTACTCTGTATCTAACCCCCTGTACCTGCCCTGGGAGTGTTTGATGGGACAGTGTAGAGGTAGCTTTACTCTGTATCTAACCCTGTGCTGTACCTGCCCTGGGAGAGTTTGATGGGACAGTGTAGAGGGAGCTTTACTCTGTATCTAACCCTGTGCTGTACCTGCCCTGGGAGTGTTTGATGGGACAGTGTAGAGGGAGCTTTACTCTGTGTCTAACCCCCTGTACCTGCCCTGGGAGTGTTTGATGGGACAGTGTAGAGGGAGCTTTACTCTGTATCTAACCCTGTGCTGTACCTGCCCTGGGAGTGTTTGATGGGACAGTGTAGAGGGAGCTTTACTCTGTATCTAACCCCCTGTACCTGCCCTGGGAGTGTTTGATGGGACAGTGTAGAGGGAGCTTTACTCTTTATCTAACCCCGTGCTGTACCTGCCCTGGGAGTGTTTGATGGGACAGTGTAGAGGGAGCTTTACTCTGTATCTAACCCCGTGCTGTACCTGCCCTGGGAGTGTTTGATGGGACAGTGTAGAGGGAGCTTTACTCTCTATCTAACCCCATGTTGGACCTGCCCTGGGAGTGTTTGATGGGACAGTGTAGAGGGAGCTTTACTCTGTATCTAACCCCCTGTACCTGCCCTGGGAGTGTTTGATGGGACAGTGTAGAGGGAGCTTTACTCTGTATCTAACCCCCTGTACCTGCCCTGGGAGTGTTTGATGGGACAGTGTAGAGGGAGCTTTACTCTGTATCTAACCCCATGTTGGACCTGCCCTGGGAGTTTTTGATGGGACAGTGTTCAGAAAGCATCGGGGGGGTGGATCAATGATGCTCAATCGCATGATAATTGAATGGGACAGACTTATTATCAAATGAATCTACTGGATTCGAATCGGATTATCACGCTTTGTAAGCTTACCAGCAACCGTCCGTTTATTGCAGAGATCAGAGTCACAGCATGTGCTGGCCTGGGAGACGGACACAACTCCAGTGCTGAAAGATAAGGGATCAGAGCACGACCCACAGGAATTAATAATCCGACTGCTGCTCACTCCCTCTGAAAACAAGCACAGGTCAGAGCTGGGATTTTACACTTTGTTCTTGGGAACAGGGAAGGAAGGGAGGAAAGAGAGAGACAGATATAATGAAAGAGGGAAAGAAAGAGATAACAAGAGAAAGAAAGGGAGGAAAATAGGAAGATAGAAAGAGAGAAAGAAAGAGAAAGAAAAAAGGAAGGAACAAAGACAAAGAAGAGAATGAAGGAAGTAAATAAAGAAAAAGTGACAGAGAAAGAAAGGAAGAAAGATAGGAGGCAAGAAAAAGATGGAAAGAAAGTACGAAAATAGGAAGGATGGAAGAAAGGGAAAGGGGAGAAAGAAATAAAGAAAAAGAGACAGAGAAAGAAAGGAAGGGAGACAGAAAGAAAGAAAAAGAAAGAAGGAAAGATAGAAGGAGAGAATGAAATAAGGAAAGAGAGAGAATTAAAGAAAGAAAGAAAGACTCAAGGAAGGGAACAAGGAGATAAAGAAGTAAAGAACAAGAGAGAGAAAGAAAGGAAGGAAGGAAGGAAGGAAAGAAGAGCAAAAGGAAGGAAGGAACAAAGGAAGAAAAATGGAAAATGTTGGAGAAAAATGAGGAACTGTTACCTGTAACTTGCGTGGTTGAAATGGTCCTGCAGGTGGTGATGGTTGATGGGCAGGTCACTTGTTGTGGATCACAGTGACCAGAAGGGGCGGTACATTGGTAACAGGTCAGAGGTCGCACTGTGGAGAGAGAAACAATGAACCATGTTGAGGCGCGTTAAGAATTCTCAACAACGTAAGTCAGCAACGTAATCCCCTCAGCGCAGCCCTCCCACCCCAAGATCACGGGCCACACGCAGGGAACCCAAAGGGGCGAAACTGGGCTTGTTTGCGCCTCCCGTTAACGCCTCTGGCGGGCGATAATGGGGCTCAAGTATGTTTACGACTGTGCACGGCGAGATCAGTGCAAGGAGATATTTCATAACTCTCAGCAAAGATATATTCCAGTGAGAAAGAAAGACTCTAAGCGAAGGATGAACCATCCGTGGCTAACTAAGGAAGTAAAGGATGGTATCAAATTGAAAACGAAGGCGTACACTGTTGCGAAGAATAGTGGTAGGCCAGAGGATTGGGAAATTTTAAGAAACCAGCAAAGGGTGACTAAAAGAATAATAAAGAGAGAGAAGATAGTTTATGAGAGTGAACGAGCAGGAAATATAAAAACAGATAGTAGGAGCTTCTGCAGATTTATACAAAGGAAGAGAGTATCTAAAGTAAACGTTGGTCCCTCAGAGGGTGAGACTGGGGAATTAAGAATGGGAAACAGGGAAATGGCAGAGACTTTGATCAAATATTTTGTATCGGTTTTTACTAAAAGCATCCCAATAATTGATAATCAAGGAGTTATTGGGAGGGGGAACTTAAAACAATCACTATCACTAGAGAAAAAGTACTAGGCAAACTAATGGGACTAAAGGTGGACATGTCCCCTGGACCTAATGGCCTGCATCCTAGGGTCTTAAAAGAAGTGGCTGCAGCGATAGTGGATGCATTGGTTGTAATCTACCAAAATTCCCTGGATTCTGATTGGAAAATCGCGAACCTACCGCCCCTTTTTAAGAAAGGAGGGAGACAGACAGCTGGAAACTATAGACCAGTTAGCCTAACATCTGTCATTGGGAAAATGCTGGAGTTCATTATTAAGGAAGTAGTAGCAGGACATTTAGAAAATCATAATACAGTCAAGCAGAGTTAGCATGGTTTTATGAAAGGGAAATCATGTTTGACAAATTTGCTGCAGTTCTTTGAGGATGCAACAAACAGGGTGGATAAGGGGGAACCAGTAGATGTGGTGTATTTGGATTTCCAGAAGGCATTCGATAAGGTGCCACATAAAAGGTTAACGCACAAGATAAGAGCTCATGGGGTTGGGGATAATATATTAGCATGGATAGAGGATTGGCTAACTAACAGGAAACAGAGCGTCGGGATCAATGGGTAATTTTCAGCTTGGCAAACTGTAACTAGTGGGGTGCTACAGGGATCAATGCCAGGGCCTCAGCTACTTACAATCTGTATTCATGACTTGGATGAAAGGACCGAGTGTAATTTAACCAAATTTGCTAATGATACAAAGATCGGTGGGAAGGCAAGTTGTGAGGAAGATGCAAATAATCTGCATGGGATATAGACAGGCTAAGTGAGTGGGCAAAAATTTGGCCAATGGAGTTTAATGTAGGAAAATGTGATGTTATCCACTTTGGAAGGAAAAACAAAAAAGCAAATGATTATTTAAATGGCAAGAGATTACAAAATGCTGCAGTACAGAGGGACCTGGGGGGTCTTTGTGCATGAAACACAAAAAGTTAGTCTGCAGGTACAGCAAGTGATCAGGAAGGCAAATGGAATGTTGGCCTTTATTGCAAGGGGGATGGAGTATAAAAGTAGGGAGGTCCTGCTACAACTGTACAGGGTATTGGTGAGGCCACACCTGGAGTACTGCGTGCAGTTTTGATCTCCTTATTTAAGGAAGGATATACTTGCATTGGAGGCTGTTCAGAGAAGGATTACGAGGTTGATTCCTGAGATGGATGGGTTGTCATATGAAGAAAGGGCCTATACCCCTTGGAGTTTAGAAGAATGAGAGGTGATCAGATTGAAACATGTAAGATTCTGAGAGGGCTTGACAGGGAAGATAAGGGGATAAGAGGTTATGGGGAGTGGGCAGGGAAGTGGAGCTGAGTCCATGACCAGATCAGCCATTGAATGGCGGAGCAGGCTCGAGGGGCCTTATGGCCTACTCCTGCTCCTATTTCTTATGTTCTTATGCAGAGAGGATATTTCTCCTTGTGAGGGAATCTAGAACTAGGGGGCATAGTTTCAGAATAAGGGGACGCCATTTAAAACAGAAGTGAGGAGGAATTTCTTCTCTCAGAGGGTCGTGAATCTTTAGAATTCTCTGCCCCAAGGAGCTGTGGAAGCTGGGTCCTTGAATATATTTAAGGTGGAGATAGACAGATTTTTGAATGATAAGGGAGTAAAGGATTATGGGGAGCGGGCAGGGAAGTGGAGTTGAAGCCAAGATCAGATCAGCCATGACCGCACTGAATGGCGGAGCAGGCTCGAGGGGCTGAATGGCCGACTACTCCTATTTCTTATGTTCTTATGTTATGTTCTTATAATGTGAAAACGACCGGATAATCTGTTTTCAGTGAGGTTCCTTTGAAGGATCAATATTGGCCCAGGACTTAAGGGGAGAATTCCCCCGCTCTTCTGTAATGCTGTGTAATGCTACAGGAGATCAGCCGGTGTCTAATTAACTTTCCCGATAGACGATATAAAAGGTTTATAAACTACAGATAATTGTACCTTCAGCAAGCACCATGCAGAAAGTGAAGATTGCGAATAACGTTTCCTCCTTTCCCCACGCCATAATCCTTGGCGATGAGGCCAGGTCTCACTGTGTGCTCTGAGACACTTCCCTGTGGACACAAACACCACCCAAAGTTATCTCAAACACAATGAATCATCGCACTTCCGCTTTGTATTCCCTGAACCTGGGAGTGTGAGCGCTGTGTGTTCTCTGAACTCGGGAGTGTGAGCGCTGTGTGTTCTCTGAACTCGGGAGTGTGAGCCCTGAGTGTTCTCTGAACTCGGGAGTGTGAGCGCTGTGTGTTCTCTGAACTCGGGAGTGTGAGCGCTGTGTGTTCTCTGAACTCGGGAGTGTGAGCGCTGTGTGTTCTCTGAACTCGGGAGTGTGAGAGCTGTGTGTTCCCTAAACTCGGGAGTGTGAGCGCTGTGTGTTCCCTAAACTCGGGAGTGTGAGCGCTGTGTGTTCCCTAAACTCGGGAGTGTGAGCGCTGTGTGTTCCCTAAACTCGGGAGTGTGAGTGCTGTGTGTTCTCTGAACTCGGGAGTGTGAGAGCTGTGTGTTCCCTAAACTCGGGAGTGTGAGCGCTGTGTGTTCCCTAAACTCGGGAGTGTGAGCGCTGTGTGTTCCCTAAACTCGGGAGTGTGAGTGCTGTGTGTTCTCTGAACTCGGGAGTGTGAGAGCTGTGTGTTCCCTAAACTCGGGAGTGTGAGCGCTGTGCGTTGTGTGAACTCGGGAGTGTGAGCGCTGTGTGTTCTCTGAACTCGGGAGTGTGAGCGCTGTGTGTTCCCTGACCTCGGGAGTGTGAGCCCTGTGTGTTTTCTGAACCCGGGAGTGTGAGCCCTGTGTGTTTTCTGAACCCGGGAGTGTGAGCCCTGTGCGTTCTTTGAACTCGGGAGCGTGGGCCCTGTGCGCTCTCTGAACTCTGGAGTGTGAGCCCTGTATGTTCTCTGAACCCGGGAGTGTGAGTGCTGTGCGTTCTTTGAACTCGGGAGCGTGGGCCCTGTGCGCTCTCTGAACTCGGGAGTGTGAGCGCTGTGTGTTCTCTGAACTCGGGAGTGTGAGCGCTGGGCATTCTTTGAACTCTGGAGTGTGAGCGCTGTATGTTCGCTGAACTCGAGAATGTGAGCACTGTGTGTTCCCTGAACTCGGGATTGTGAGCGCTGTGTGTTCTCTGAACTCGGGAGTGTGAGCGCTGTATGTTCGCTGAACTCGAGAATGTGAGCGCTGTGTGTTCCCTGAACTCGGGAGTGTGAGCGCTGTGTGTTCTCTGAAGTGGGCCTCAGTTTAACATCCTCCTGAACAGGGAGACGGGGCCTCGGTTTAACATTCCCCCTGAACAGGGAGACGGGCCTCGGTTTAACATTCCCCCTGAACAGGGAGACGGGGCCTCAGTTTAACATTCCCCCTGAACAGGGAGACGGGCCTCGGTTTATCATCCCACCGACCTTATGGGTTTAATGACTTTTACCCTAGCGCTAAACTCACGGTGTAACACTGACCAGTTGGCGTTGGTCTCGACGGCAGGCCCCAATGTGGTGTCCAGAATCAGCGTTGCAGCTTCAAACAACCTCCGGGAGCGAGGCTGTGATTTTGCAAAGCACATGTGGCTTTCTTAAAAGGGCAATGCATTGTCGTTCTCTTAAAAGGGCAACACCTTCCGAAATGATCAATATAAAAATCACGTAACAATAGGCAGTTTTCAGACCTTACGGCTCAAATGCCTTCTTCAAAAAGAAAATTGATGTTAAAAGGAATTCCCGAATAGGAGTCTTCAGCTCTTAAAGCTGCATTGCCTTCCGCACCTTGTAAAATGGGAAAAGTGCTTCAGCACTAAACAATAGTGGCTCAGCAAGCCAGGGAAGGGGCACCCAGGGGCTTGCACGCAGCACTCCAGCTTTGTGCAGGGGATCAGCACTGCAAGGCAGGCCCTCTACCCACAGGGACCAGGAGGCCCTCAAGAAAGAAGGTTGTGGGACCACATCACCGAGGCCCTCACTGCCAGCAGTGTCGCACCCCCACACCTCCCCCCCCCCCCCCACACACCCTCAATCACTCACCTACCAACAATCTATACCAAACACGAGACACACCTCCCATTCGTAGGAGATGGTGCTGGCCATTCTTGGCAGGGGCATGGCTGTGCTCATGGCCTGCAGCTGGGCGGAAAGGATACAAGATTCTGGTATCCTCATATGTTACCCACCTTCTCGCATGCACCTGGTTAAAATACCACCTCATCAAGGAGAAAGGGGCCTCGATTTAACATTTCTCCCTGAACAAGGAGACGGGGCCTCGGTTTAACATCCCCCCCTGAACAGGGAGACGGGGCCTCGGTTTAACATCCCCCCCTGAATAGGGAGACAAGGAGAGGGGAGGAGAGTTGGGGTTGAGGAGAAGGGGAGGAGAGGTGGAATAGATTTGGGAGTGGAGGACAGGGGGAGTAGAGTTGGTGGTTGAGGAGCAGGGAGTTCGGGTCATCGGGAGAGGGGGAGGAGAGATGGGTGTTGAGGAGAGGGAAGGAGAGATGGGGTTTAAGGAGCGGGGTGGAGAGTTGGGTGTTGAGGAGAAGGGAGGAGAGTTGGGGTTTGAGGACAGAGGGAGGAGAGTTGGGGTTTGAGGAGAGGGGGAGGAGAGTTGGAGGTTGAGGAGAGGGGGAGGGGAGTTGGCGTTTAAGGAGAGGGGGAGGAGAGTTGGGGGTTGAGGAGAGGGGGAGAGGTGTTGGGGTTTGAGGAGAGGATGAGGGGAGTTGGGGTTCAGGAGAGGGTGAAGGGGAGTTGGGGGTTGAGGAGAGCGGGAGGAGAGTTGGGGGTTGAGGAGAGGGTGAGGGGAGTTGGGGTTTGAGGAAAGGGGGTGGTGAGTTGATGGGTTGAGGAGAAGGGGAGGAGAGTTGGGGCGTGAGGAGAGTTGGGGTTGAGGAGAGGGGGAGGAGGGTTGGGGGTTGAGGAGAGGGGAGGAGATTTGGGGGTTGAGGAGAGTTGGGGTTGAGGAGAGGGGAGGAGATTTGGGGGTTGAGGAGAGTTGGGGTTGAGGAGAGGGGGAGGAGGGTTGGGGTTCAGGAGAGGAGGTGGTGAGTTGAGGGGTTGAGGAGAAGGGGAGGAGAGTTGGGGGTTGAGGAGAGGGGGAGAAGAGTTGGGGTTTGAGGAGAGGGGAAGAGGGTTGGGGGTTGAGGAGAGGGGGAGAAAAGTTGGGGTTTGAGGAGAGGGGAGGAGGGTTGTGGGGGTTCAGGAGAGGAGGAGGAGATTTGGGGGTTCAAGAGAATGTTACCACTGAGCCACGACCAACACAAGTGAATGTCTGTGTAAAAGGCATAAGGGGAAGAGAAAGATTCCTCAGCTGGGCAAAGTACAAACCAATAACTTCATTCACACATTCTGTAACAGGACGCAGAGACTGTACAGTGCAATCTTACCTCTCCTAACGTTACCTAATGTTGTCCCCCAAGGATCTATCATTTCCCCCCTCCTATTTCTCATCGACATGCTGCCCCTTGGTGACATCATCCAAATACACAGCGTCAGTTTCCACATGTACGCTGCCGACACCCAGCTCTACCTCACCACCACCTCTCTCGACCCCTCCCCGGTCTCTTCATTGTCAGACTGCTTGTCCGACATTCAATTCTGGGTGAGCAGAAATTTTCTCCAATTAAATATTGGGAAGACCGAAGCCATTGATTTCAGTCCCTGCCACAAACTCCATTCCCTAGCCACTGACTCCATCCCTCTCACTAACATCTGTCTGAGGCTGAGGTTAATCTTTTCTCGTAACCTCTCTGTGCCTCCCGTATTAACTTTTTCAATCCCCTCCTGTACTTTCAATAATCTTCCTGGTTATTAACTGAATCTTGCTCCTGGCATTTGTCATAAGCCTCCTTTATCGGTTTTATTTTAACTTTTATTTCCTGTGTCATCCAGGACGCAATAGCTTTGAACCTTTTCCCTTCAAAGGAATATGCCTAGTTTGTGCCTGAACTATCTCTTCCCTGGATGCCTTCCAATGCTCCATTACTGCTTTACCCTGCAATCACCTTTTCCAGTCTACCTGTGCTGAGTCCCTTCTTAAATCACTGAAATTAGTTCTTCCCCAGTTGAGCAGTTTACCTTTGATATTTTCTGGTCTCTTTCTGTAATTAATCTAAACCGAATTATGTTGTGGTCAGTGTTAGCTCAATAATCTCCGACTGTAACACATTCCACTTGCCCAACTTTATTTCCCAGAACCAGATCCAACACTGCTTCCTTACTTGTTGGACTGGAGACATATCGATCAAGAAAGTTCTCCTGTACATTTATCAAAAATTTCTCTCCTTCTCGACCCTTAGATTGTGTTTTTCCCAGTCCATGTGAGGGTAATTAAAATTTCCTAATAGTCCTACTCGATAATTTTATTGCACACCTTTGAAATTTGCCAACAAATTTGCTCATCTATTTCCTTCTCACTGTTTGGAGCCCCATAAAAACCTCCCAACAATATATCAACTTCCCCTCTGTTCCTCAACTCAAGCCAGATAGTGTCAGTCCCAGAATCCTCTATTAAATCCTTCCTATTTAGAACTGTAATATCATTCTTAATCCATACTGCACACCCCCTGTCATGTATGTAACCTTTATGTAACAACACCGCAATACTGTATACACCTAAGAAATGCACACCTTGACCATAGGGGGTGAACTTGTGGGAGACACTCTTCATCTGGTCATCCAGGTAAATAAAGGGAGGTCCCACGCAGGGTCATCATTTCTTGGTCCTGTGAATAAAGGTTCAGGTCATGGAGTGACCTTGTCCATAGAATGTGCCTCGTATGGATTTGTGGTATTGTGTAAGGACTTTACACTGGTGACAAGAAGCGGGAATCATGTCCCACGAGAATGGCCACTGGCAGCACAGATGAACGGTACTGTGTTGGTGAGGACTGGGACAATTTCATTGAGAGGCTCCAGCAGAGTTTTGTCACAAAGGACTGGGAGACTCAGCGGCCGACAAGCGAAGGGCTCATCTGCTGACCAGCTGTGGACCTAACACTTACGCGCTCATGAAAGACCTGCTAGCACCCGAGAAGCCGGCGGACAAAACCTTTGAAGAGCTCAGCAAACTAATCGGTGAACACCTCAAACCAGCGAGCAGCGTACACATAGCCCGACACAGATTCTATACACACCGACGTCGGGAAGGACAGAGCATACCGGATTTCGTTGCGGACCTCCGGTGCTTGGCCAGCCTCTGTAAGTTCACAGATGCCTGCAAGGGGGGGAGATGTTAAGGGATTTCGTTATTGAGGGCATCGGTCATGCTGGGATTTTCAGAAAACTAATTGAGACCAAGGACGTGACCTTGGAAGTGGCGGCGTTGATGGCTCAGACTTTTATGGAGGGGGAGGAGGAAACCAGGATAATATACGCGTGCAATTCTGCCTCCAACGTGGCGATGGATCAGAGAGTCAGTATCATAAACGCGACACAGAGCCCCGCAGGCAGGCAAGGGCAGTTCGACACACCCCAGGCAGCAATAGACTCAAAAGTAAGTCTCCAACAGAGACAATGGCAGGCTAAACGGATATTTACGTCCCCCCCAAGTGGACAATGCGGCCCGGGATGGGGCCATTGACACCCACTAATAGGGTGCTCATGAGCAGTCAAAGGGACAATCAGCGAGGAATGCCTTGCAACAGCTCTTTTGTTCACAACAATGGGAATCTCAGTTCATGCTGAAGGTGTGGGGCAGACATGCTGCCAGGACTTGCTGGTTTCAACAGTTCGTCTGCAGAAATTGTAACCTCAGTGGCCATTTAGCCAAAATGTGCAGAAAGCCTGTAACCAGGCTAATATACGAGGTGGATGAACCAGATGAGGGGTTTGCGAGGCAGGATGACGCTTGGGGCAAATCAATGGACGCTGAAGTTCAGCGGGTTCATGTGGCAAACATTCACAGCTCAAATACCAAATCACCACCTATGATGATGAAAGTCCTATTAAATGGCATCCCTGTACGCATGGAGCTGGACACAGGGGCCAGCCAGTCACTCATGAGTGTTCAACAATTCGAAAAGCTGTGGCCACTCAAAGCCAGCAGACCCAAACTAGAACGCATTGAGACGTAATTACGGACGTACACCAAAGAAATCATTCCAGTGCTAGGCAGTGCAATGTTGGTGGTCACACACAATGGATCGGTGAACCGGCTGCTGCTCTGGATTGTCCCGGGCAATGGTCCCGCACTGTTGGGGAGGAGCTGGTTAGCTGAAATGAACTGTAAATGGGGGAATGTGCACACCATGTCATCTGTGGAGCGAAGTTCATGCTCACAGGTCCTACAGCAATTTGAGTCACTATTTCAACCTGGCGTCGGGACATTCAAAGGTAGCAAAGTAGTGATTCGCATCACCCCGGACGCCAGACCAGTGCACCACAAAGCCAGAGCTGTGCCGTATGTGATGCGGGAGAAAATTGAGAGCGAGTTGGACCGGTTGCTGAGAGAGGGCATCATCTCGCCCGTTGAATTCAGCGACTGGGCAAGCCCCATCGTTCCCATCCTAAAAGCGGATGGCTCGGTCAGGATCTATGGCGACTACAAGGCCACTATCAACCGGGTGTCCCTACAAGACCAATACCCGCTCCCGAGAGCGGAGGACCTTTTTGCCACGCTGGCAGGCGGCAAGCTGTTCACCAAGTTGGTGAACTTCAGCTACATGACCCAAGAACTGGCCGACGAATCTAAACTACTGACCACCATCACCACGCACAAGGGACTGTTTGTTTACAACAGGTGTCCGTTTGGCATGTAAGGGGAGCTCGGGGTGTGGGTTCGAATCTACACTCCCCTGGGGTTCTGTACGTGCGATTTATGAGGATGGGTGAGTAATGAGGCACCAGACATAGTGGGTAAGAGTACAAAATGGCTAATGTTGTTTATTTAGAATAGTAAACACCAAGATAGAGGGCATAGGGAGAGGTCATAAATAGCAGTAATGGCACAATCTCATTCAACAACACGAAAAATCTCGCAACAGGGAAGGGGAAAATAAGAGGTTAAAACATTCGACTCACACCTCCCACTTCCACCCTTCCTACCAATTCTTACCCTAAATTGAGTCTGTGAGGGGGTTTGGGCTATACTTACAATCCTATCAACTCCGGGGTTCTGGGGGCACTTATTTTAGCTCGGGGTCCCTCTGGGGTGGGTTCTACGTCGCTGGTCTGTTCGGTTTTCCTCCTCGATGTTGTGTTGGTTTCTTCTCTTTGCCTTTCGGTTGGCTCCTGAGCAAAAAGCTGCTGGAGTTAAGCACCACCTTCCCCAGAGCGAGGGCCCTGCGAAAAGCTGACTCAACTCCCAAAAGCTGACCCCAACCTCCAACCTCTGGTTGGTTTCCTTGCTCAGCTGAGCTGTGGGAAGTCGCTGCCACTGCCTGCTGGTTCTCAGTCTCGGTGGCTTCATCTGCGGAACTGCTGCTTCTTCCTCTGGTGCAGCGAGAGCGAGAGGGAGAGAGAGAGCTCTCTCTGGATACAAGCTGCAAGCTGCCAGCTCCAAGCTCCAAGCTCTCCAACTGCTCTCACACCCTGCTGCCTCTACACCCCCGGTGGTTCTGTAGGTCCTATAACCAATTTAGTTCTGGCCTTTTCACACTCAAACTCAGTTGGTGATCCATTGTGTAAGTTTGGGCGGGGAGATAGCTTCGAATATTTAATCAGAAGATGTCGCAGGTACAGATAGGTGTGAGGACAGGGGTATTGTTTCAGTGCACATTGGTGCCTCAAAGTCTGCTGGTCCTTTGTTACAGTCCTGGGAGTCAATTGGTTTGGGCCTCCCCTTTGATGGGCCATTACTGCAGTGATTGTCCACTGTCCATATTAATTAGGTAGATGATGGTCCACATTCATTAGGGGTGAGTCATATTTTCAAACTGGGCCGGGTAGTCCCTATTGGTTGAGGATTTCCCCGCTTCAGGCCAGGCTCGACCCCTGATTGGCCTGCCAGAATGCACTTTTCCCCCATTGGCCAGTGCCTCTGTCTCGCTTGTGAGCCACACTCCACAATGTCCGTATCCGCTCACACGTTTTCCCAGCCTGCCTGGTCTAAGGGTTTGGTGGCCAAAAAAAGTTGATTTAAAATGAATAGAACGATCCCATGTTAGTTTTCTTGTCTTTGGGGTGTTTCAATAAAATGCGGCCGTGGATTTTCGAACCTTACAGGCAATCGATCAGCGACCGTGATTTTTCAAAGAAACATGGAAAGCCTGCTCAAATCCATTCCTGGAACAATCGTATTCCAGGACGACATCCTCATCACCGGTCGTGACACCGAGGAACACCTCCACAACCTGGAGGAGGTGCTACGCCGACTGGACCGGGTAGGCCTGCGACTCAAGAAGTCTAAGTGTGTGTTTTTGGCTCCCGAGGTCGAGTTTCTGGGCAGGAGGGTTGCTGCAGACGGGATTCGGCCCACCGAATCCAAAACAGAGGCGATTCGACAAGCGCCCAGGCCCTGCAACACATTGGAGTTGCGTTCATTTCTGGGAGTCTTGAACTATTTCGGGAACTTTCTGCTGAACTTAAGCACGTTGTTGGAGCCGCTACACGTGCTCCTGCGTAAGGGTTGTGATTGGTTTTGGGGGGACTGTCAGGAACGGGCTTTCAATCGGGCGTGGAACCTACTTTGTTCAAATAAGTTGCTCACCCTGTACGACCCCCGTAAGAAATTGGTTCTGACATGTGATGCATCATCCTATGGGGTTGGGTGCGTATTGCAGCAGGGTAACGCTGAGGGCAACTACAACCTGTGGCTTATGCCTCCAGGTCGCTCTCTCAAGCTGAACAGGGATATGGGATGGTTGAGAAGGAAGCACTCGCATGTGTCTATGGGGTGAAAAAGATGCAACAGTATCTCTTTGGCAGGAGTTTCGAATTAGAAACAGACCACAAGCCGTTAACATCCCTGCTGTCAGACAGCAAGGCCGTCAATGCCAATGCGTCAGCTCGCGTACAGCGATGGGCTCTCACGCTCGCTGTGTATGACTACACCATCCAGCACCAGGCCGGCACCGAATATTGCGCTGATGCGCTCAGCAGGCTTCCACTGGCCACCACCGAGGGGGCAGTGGAGCAAAGCGCTGAGATGGTCATGGCTGTCGATGCCTTTGACAGCGCAGGCTCCCCCATCAGAGCCCGCCAGATCAAAATCTGGACCAACAGAGATCCCCTCCTATCCTTGATTAAGAAATGTGTCCTGACTGGGGATTGGGCGCCTGCACACGGAGCATGCCCTGAGGAGGTCAGACCGTTTCACAGACGAATGGATGAGCTCTCCATCCAAGCCGACTGCCTACTATGGGGCAGCTGGGTAGTCATGCCCCAGAGGGGCAGGGAAGCATTCATCAGGGAACTCCACATCGAGCACCCAGGCATCGTGCTGATGAAGGCCATTGCCCGGTCACATGTATGGTGGCCGGGAATTGATTCAGACCTGGAACACTGTGTTCACAGGTGCACGACGTGTGCCCAGCTAGGTTATGCCCCCAGGGAGGCCCCGCTCAGCCCGTGGCCCTGGCCCACCAGGCCATGGCCACGTATTCATGTAGACTACGCGGGCCCGTTCATGGGAAAAATGTTTCTCATTGTGGTTGATGCGTACTCGAAATGGATCGAGTGCATCATTTTGAATTCGTGCACGACATCCATCACCGTGGAGAGTCTGCGCGCGGTCTTTGCGACCCATGGCTTGCCGGACATCCTTGTTAGCGATAATGGCCCATGTTTCACAAGCTACGAATTCCGGGAGCTCATGTCGGGTAATGGCATTAACCATGTCAGGACAGCACCGTTCAAGCCGGCCTCCAGTGGCCAGGCAGAACGTGCGGTCCAAATCATAAAACAAGGCAAGCTCCGGATTCAAGGACCCTCTCCCTTCAATGCCGCCTATTGCGCCTCCTGCTGGCCTATAGGTCCCGACCGCACTTGCTCATGGGGGTCCCACCCGCGGAGCTACTCATGAAACAAACACTCAAAACTCGGCTGTCCCTCATTCATCCAGTCCTGTCCGACATTGTTGAGGGCAAGCGCCAGACCCAAAACGAGTACCATGACCGAAATTCAAGGGGGAGATGTACAGAAATTGATGACCCTGTATTCATTCTCAATCAAGCTTTGGGGCCCAAATGGTTTGAGGGTACTATAATAGACAAAGAGGGGAATAGGGTCACAGTGGTCAGACTTGACAATGGGCAGATATGCTGCAAGCATCTGGACCAAGTAAAAAAAGTTTCAGCATGGACACTGAGGAACCTGAGGAAGTTCATGAGATGTCACCCACACCACTGCCAGTGAACGAGCAACAAGAACATTCAGCAGCAGGCACAGTCCCTGCGGTCAGCCCAGACAGGCCGGAATCACCACAGGGGACAGACACGGATACCAAGGCTCAACAACCAGAGCCTCAACTGTGGCGCTCCACGAGAGAGCGCAGACCACCCGAGAGACTTAACCTATGATCCCAATAAGATGTTGAGGGGGAGGTGATGTCATGTATGTAACCTTCATGTAACAACACTGCAATACTGTATACACCTAAGAAATGCACATCTTGACCACAGGGGGTGAACTTGTGGGAGACACTCCTCACCTGGTCATCCAGGTATATAAAGGGAGGTCCCACGCAGGGTCATTACTTCTGGGTCCTCTGAATAAAGGTTCGGGTCACAGAGTGACCTTGTCCATAGAATGTGCCTCGTGTGGATTTGTGGTATTGTGTAAGGACTTTATACCCCCCAATGCTTTTTCCTTTTCTATCATTCCTGAATATTGGATAACCAGAAATTTTATTCTATATTCCTCAGTCTGGTCCTTGCAATTTTGATGATATTTCTAATTTTGCTGCTGATTATATCTCTCTGTCCTCTGGAAAGGAATTCCAGAGCTTGGTGTCATATTGGAGTCACATTGGGAGGTAATTGATGGAGTAAAATCTAAGACTTACTTGTTCCCGAGCCGTGGAGACACGAATCCTGCTCCCCGACACATTTCACCGTTTCCTTGGGATCTTCACACGTCTGATTCAAAGTCGTTATGCACCCGTAACACTCGAGGCCGTTCAATGTGGTGTTTGCTTCTTGTAACCAACAAACGAGAAGATACACGTCAGTGTCTCCCTCCCGCTGCCAGCCCCTCATACTTCAGACACCCCCAGGATAGAAATTCATCTTGGACAGCATCACAGAACGGGTGGGATCACATTAACAGTGTGTTACGCCCCTCCTGCCTCCCCACCACCGCCCGAAATTCAGGTAAATCGGACTGATCATCAGTCGGGACGTGTAACTTGTCTGTACCATGCTACGTCAACAGTTGACTATTCGATCTAATTGGCTTGGGTGTTCAACCTGATTTCTTGACTCTCCCAGGAGATCACATGGTTCCGGCTGGATTGTGATGCCTTCTGTGGGACTGGCTGGATATACCAGACGGTCTTTACCTGTCCGCCATTGCCCGTATCTGTTCAAATCCCTCTATGCCCTCCTCGCATCCTCCCGATCTCTGCAGCTCCCTTTCCGATCTCTGTAACCTTCTCCGGCCCTACAACCCGCTGAGCACTCTGCTTTCCTACAATTCTGGCCTCTTGCACATCCCCCACTTCCTTCGCTGTGCCTTCAACCACCGAGGCCCTACACGCTGGAATTCCTTCCCTAAACCTCTCCGCCTCTCTCTCCCCTTTTGTCATCATCATAGGCGGTCCCTCGAACGAGGGTGACTTGCTTCTACATCAAAAGGGATGAGATTGCAGATGTTTCAATCAGACCCGATGTTCCAGTCCTGAACCCCAGGTGTGGAAGATGCCTGTGGGTGGATTGTTTTAACGTCTGGTGACCGTTGCACACCAGCCACCACACGGGCTTGACAGAGCGAGGTCTTGGTCCAGTGGCAAGGGTTAACCAGGATAACTGGAGACCTGCTCTGCTGCACGGACCGAGCGCGCTCACATATCGCAGTGTGGGCTGGGCCCGTGCTGCCCCTGGGCCCTCGGCTCTTCTGGGCCCCGTACCCTCATTTGCCGCACCTCCGCCACGATCACTCACCGAATCTTAATTTGTTAGAGATCTGTACAATACTCTGAGGGGGCTGCATTGGGAAGCAGCTAACAATATGGGTAGGCAGCACCAGCAGAATAAACTGCTGCTGGAACCCCGGGTTACACAGGAATGGAGGGTAGGTGATCAGGTAATGGTCAGGAATTATGGCAGAGTATGGGCATTTGAATCATTGTACAAGGGACCATATAACATAGTGGACAAGGTGAGCCCTATCGTCTATGCGATCCAGCTGCCAAAATGAATAAAGTGGTTTCACATAAACAGATGTAAGCTGTACAACCCCGGAGAGAAAAGTAAAAAGTGGGCCAAGGCCCAAGGAACTGTGCTGAGTTTGATTAATGTAAGCCTTCCACCCATGCTGTAGGAGAATGATGATGGAATGTAAGGGACGGAGCATGAAGACGGAGTAGTCGGGTGCCGTGACCTCGGGTGCCCTGGACACCTCCTCCATCTCCACCCCCGACTCTCCGAAAGCCCAAGCATCGGGATAAAGGAAGAGGAAAGCAGTGATCTAAATCCTGTAAATGTACATATGTGTATAACTGAAGGCAGACATGTGAGGGGGCACCACTCACAGAGCAGGGTTATTCTTACATTTTGTCTTTATAGAAGCGAATTGAGCCGGGGATACGAGATGTGGTGGACGTTGTGTATGGCCCTGATTATAGCAGGATGGGGAGATCGGGGAGACACCAAGACATTCCTTACACATGGGTGTATGGGAGGAACCGGCCCCACTGTAACTCAAGGGTGAGCCATACGGAGCAGCAAGGGCACAAACGCCCGCGCTCACACTGGGAGTTGGCCAGGGTGGTTAGGGTCAAATAGCAGTACTCCAGACAAACCGAGGGTAAACTTGGGGAGGTATCAGTGTCCTGCCCAAGGGTAAACATCACGACTAGAAAGGTACGGGTAAGCGAGGGTTTGTCTGGAATGTAAAGGAAGAAGCCCCATGGCAGTGTGGTGGTCGTTACGGAAAACAGACAGGAGGAAAATTAATGCATCCACAGAATGGGAGAAATTGGGGAATAGTTCAAAGAGGAACAAAAGAAGGGGTGAAATTGTGTTGGGAGAAATGATAGAAGGAGGAACAAGGGATTTATGTCTGTGTGGTTGGATCTAGCCACAAGTGCAGGGGAGGTGTGGCGATTGGTGTTAAACGACAATGGCAGGGTTCCGGGTCAGGTATGAATTGGACGCAGGGTTTTGATTCTTGTGTGACCTTGAACCCTTCAAAAGCAGTCAATGCAACCGAGCTGATCGCGAGCAGATTAAAACCTCTCCCTAAAATGCTGGAGATTCCCAACCAAGAAAATCCATGTCCTGTTCTAACACCCGGGCCGAAGAATGGGCTGGTGTTAATCCCAACAGGGAAAATGTTGTATCATACTGTGTTGTTAAATGAAGGGCACAATAATTTAGAGGATTTAAAACAAGGCCATGATCGTGGGTCAATAACAAGCACCTAAAAGCTTTAAGTGTCGACAATAACCTCCTGAATTCGTGCCAGCTACGGTCAGCCTCCGAAACGTACCCAGTCCCGGTCAACTGTGGTCAGAGTAAACAGTGGAAGGTTCGTATGCCTCGGCTAATAAAGAAATCATAGAATCATAGGGGGAGAAATTCATTACAGGCCAGGAATGGGCAGAACTTTAGAACAGTTTGAGATGTTACTCCAGGCTCTAATGAATCACGCTGCAAGCAACATTAAGTCTCATTGCTCAATGAAAGAATTGAAGTGCTAAATCAAACGGTGGTGACCCAGCTCAGTGGCGTTAGACTCAAAATGCTAAGCAGTATCAGGTGCAGTCTAATCACTTGTCATCATTGCCACAGGCGTTCCATTATTTGAAGGGGCTGCTCCTGAAATTCTGGCTGCACTTCAGTCCCACACTCCTGATCTTTGGGCACCCTGTGCGGAGGGGAGCGGGTAGGTCCGAAGGCCTCCTCGTAGGACTGCTCCTGGGCACGGCCAAGGGTGCCATCAGCCGGTCCAGGCAGCGGGCGGTCGAGGGGGTCGTTCAACCTGACTGCCTGCCTCTCTTCCGCTCTTACATCCGGTCCAGGGTGTCCTTGGAGATGGAGCACGCGGTGTCCACTGGTACGCTCGCGGCCTTCCGCGAGAGGTGGGCACCGGAGGGACTGGAGTGCATCATCACGCCCGGCAACCAAATTTTAATTTGATTTTACGTTTTTTAAGTTTAATTTGTCTTAATTGCCGGTGCTTTTAGTGTCCCCCTTCCCTTTTATAGGGGGCACTGGGGAAAATTGTGATTTTAGTGCCCAAAAAAAAACCAAAAAAAAAGAAAAAAAAAAAGGGGGGGGGGGAAAAAAAAGGGCCTTGTAAATGTCTGCTGTGTCACCCAGTCGGGTGGCATGGTTTTAATGTTTTATGTTTTTGCAGGTTAACTCAAAAGAGTTTCATTGCCACAGGCTCTCACCAGTTCTTAAAGGGGAGGTTCATTGATGCTGCAGAACCTCATTCTCGTGTAGCATTTTGATATGTTGAGAGAATAAAAATGTCACTAATGTTTAGTAGCCACAACACTCCAGAGACTAAACAGCCTTTAAATGAATGAATTCAACTGTTGCACAATTTCAAACTGACAAGGAAGCAGTGAAACAGCAGTAAACTGACAGCGGCGACTCATTACTCATTGACCCCTTTAAGTAACGCCCCTGGGGCCGGCATCCACCTGCCTGACACCTGCTCT
This sequence comes from Pristiophorus japonicus, assembly GCF_044704955.1. Lineage (NCBI taxonomy): Eukaryota > Metazoa > Chordata > Chondrichthyes > Pristiophoridae > Pristiophorus > Pristiophorus japonicus. The sequence continues at coordinate 6,477,041 of NC_092007.1, read as the reverse complement.
CCCTGTCGCTGTTGGGGCCAGGCGCTAAGGCAGGGGGCGACAATGATGTTTGCAGATCAGACCCAGTGAGCATAGCACGCGCACTGATGTCATGATATGCCTGCCGCTGAAGTCCCCGACGCTAACTCATAGCGGCAGTGCTAAGGGGGGGTGGCAGATTTGGCTTGCGACTCTGAATTCACCTCACCATGGCGTGACTGCCTCAGTACCCCATTAGTGCCCCCGCCAGGCACTAACTGGAGGCACTAATGTACTGAATTTTGCCCCCTCATTGCTTAAATTATATTTCTGTTTTTGTCTTTTCCTACAAAATTAACAAATTCACAATTATCAACAATGAACAAAATCTGCTGCATAGCCACTCGATTCAATGTGTTTCAGTTCAAGAAATTGATCTCCAACAGGAAAGTAGATTGATATTATTTAATATTTAAATGGAGAAAGATTGCAAAGTGCCGCAGTACAGCGGAACCTGGGGGTACTTGTGCATGAAACACAACAGGTTAGTATGCAGGTACAGCAAGTGACCAGGAAGGCAAATGGAATCTTGGCCTTTATTGCAAAGGAGGATGGAGTATAAAAGCAGGGAAGTCTTGCTACAGCTATACAGGGTATTGGTGAGGCCACACCTGGAGTACTGCGTGCAGTTTTGGTTCCATATTTACGAAAGGATTCACTTGCTTTGGAGGCAGTTCAGAGAAGGTTCACTGGGTTGATTCCGGGGATGAAGGGTTGACTTATGAGGAAAGGTTGAGTAGGTTGGGCCTCTACTCATTGGAATTTAGAAGAATGAGAGGTGATCTTATCGAAACGTATAAGATTATGAGGGGGCTTGACAAGGTGGATGCAGAGAGGTTGTTTCCACTGATGGGGGAGATTAGAACTAGAGGGCACGATCTTAGAATAAGGGGCCGCCCGTTTAAAACAGAGATGAGGAGAAATTTCTTCTCTCAGAGGGTTATAAATCTGTGGAATTCGCTGCCTCAGAGAGCTGTGGAAGGAGGGACATTGAATAAATTTAAGACAGAGATAGACAGTTTCTTAAATGATAAAGGCTAAGGGGTTATGGGGAGCGGACGGGTAAGTGGACCTGAGTCCATGATCGGATCAGCCATGATTGTATTAAATGGCTGAGCAGGCTCGAGGGGCCGAATAGCCTACTCCTGCTCCTGTTTCTTATGTCCTTATGTTCTTATGATACTGCTGTCCTCTTTTTCAGGAAACGATTTCTTTCTGAATTGGGTCCCTTCCTGATGTAATTGTTGCTTCTGCTCATAATCAGCTTCAAATAATTGCTTCAATATCACTTCAGTGGTTGCTTGAAAGGGACATCTCATCATCGTTGGGCCAGTAACAGCGGAGACAGCAGAGGGTTCTGTAACGTCACAACTCACCATTGCAACGCATCCTGTTTCCAGGCCAACACAACAAGCACAAATAACATTGGCCCTTGCCGGAAATGATTTCCTGGCTACCTGACTGGAGATCATTGGAGTACGATTGCTATCCGCCAAAAGACACAGCTTATCTTGAGAAGCAATTTACCCTCAGAGATTACAGCGTTTGATAAGAGATATTTATATAAAACCTCACACCAGCACCTATGTTGCTATCAATTGGTAATTTTATATTTGCGATTGATAGTTTGCTGTTAACCAGGGGTATTAAGGGATATGGGGGCAAATGCGGGTATATGGAGTTAGGTCGCAGGTCAGCCATGATCTCATTGAATAGAGGAACAGGCTCGAGGGGCTAAATGGCCGCCTCCTGTTCTTATGTTCCTAGATCTCCTGACCACAACTAGTTGCAGTACTGTAGATCTTTTTCCAAAGGTCACTGTGAAGCGTTGCAGATTCTCATGTTTATCAATAACATGCAACATACGCATAAGAACATAAGAATTCAGAGCAGGAGCAGGATATATGGCCCCTCAGGGCTGTTCCGCCATTCATGGCTGATCTTCGACCTCAACTCCACTTTCCCGCCTGTTTCCCATATCCCTTGATTACCCCAGAGTCCAAAAATCTATCGATCTCTTGCCTTGAGTATACTCAATGAGTAAGCTTCCACAGCCCTCTGGGGTAGAGAGTTCACCACCCTTTAACAAAACTTTAACAACTTGAAATAAACGTTTAAAAATCAAACTTCAATTATTTAAAATGAACAATGAACACTTGACTACAACAAAACTGTCCTCGACCGTGTACTCTATCACCCTTGGGACTCACCGCCCCCCTCCCCCACTTTCTTACTCCCGTCCTTCTCTTTCCCACTGCCCCTGAGCCCGGACCTCCCCGTGGTGGCACCAAGCTGTGCAGCAGTGCACCCCAAGTGCTGTTGCTGTCATTGGGGGGCAATGAATGGGGCCTCAGGAGAAGCTTGTGATCCAGAAGGCACGGCTTCAGGGCTGGAAGCTGCTGGCAGCTCCCCTCCCTCGGGTGGGTACATTACAACTTATATCAGTCTTTCATACTTTTCTTTATTTGCAAACATGACACAGAATGGGAATAAATTGAATGGGGTCAGATACCACCAGGACTGCAGGAAGATATCAATCAACTGGTCAGGTCGGCAGAACAGTGGCAAATGGAATTTAATCCAGAGAAGTGTGAGGTAATGCACTGGGGAGAGCTATAAACATTAAATGGTAGGACATTGAGAAGTGCAGAGGAACAAAGGGACCTGGGAGAGCATGTCCACAGATCCCTGAAGGGAGCAGGCCAGGTGGGTAAGGTGGTTAAGAAGGCATACGGAATACTTGCCTTTATTGGCCGAGGCATAGAATATAAGAGCAGGTGGGTTATGCTTGAACTGTATAAAACACTCGTTGCAGTTCTGGTCACCGCATTACAGGCAGCACGTGACTGCACTGGAGAGGGTACAGAGGAGATTTACCAGGGTGTTGCCGGCAGTGGAGAATCTTAGCTATGAGGAAAGATTGGATAGGCTGGATTTGTTTTCCTTGGAACAGAGGAGGCTGAGGGAAGACCTTGTTGAGGTGTATAAAATTATGAGGGGCCTATATATAGTGGATAGAAAGGGCCTATTTCCCTTAGCAGAGGGGTCAACAATCAGGGGACATTTAGGGTTAGGGTTAGGGTTAGGGTGGGGGTCTGGAACTCACGGCCTGAAAGGGTGGTAGAGGCAGAAACCCTCACCACATTTAAAAAATGCTTGGATGTGCACTTGAAGTGCTGTAACCTACAGGGCGACGGACCGAGAGCTGGAAAGTGGGATTAGGCTGGGTAGCCTCTTGTCGGCCGGCGCGGACATGATGGGCCGAAATGGCCTCCTCCCGTGCTGTGAATTTCTATGATTCTATGATTCTTCAGATGAACCAGACAATTAAAACATGCACTCCATTGGTCAGCTCAGTCCGCCTATCGCAATTGCCTCAGGACCAGCGGATTGTACCATTTCTTTGTGACAAAGGTTGAAAACCGAGAGAAGTTTTTAAATTCATGCTTGTCTCTACCCCTGCCTCAACGCTTCTGCTGCTGAAACCTTCAGTCATCCCTTTATAATCTGTAGACGTGACTATTCCAATACTCTCCAAGCCGACTTCCCACATTGCACCCTCCGTAAACTTGTATTGATCCAGAGCTCTGCTGCCCCGTGTCCTAACTCGCACCATGCCCCACTCACCCATCACCCCCTGTGCTCACTGCCCCGTGTCCTAACTCGCACCATGTCCCACTCACCCATCACCCCCTGTGCTCACTGCCCTGTGACCTAACTCACACCGAGTCCCACTCACCCATCACCCCCTGTGCTCACTGCCCCGTGTCCTAACTCGCACCGAGTCCCACTCACCCATCACCCCCTGTGCTCACTGCCCTGTGTCCTAACTCGCACCATGTCCCACTCACCCATCACCCCCTGTGCTCACTGCCCTGTGTCCTAACTCACACCGAGTCCCACTCACCCATCACCCCCTGTGCTCACTGCCCCGTGTCCTAACTCGCACCAAGTCCCACTCACCCATCACCCCCTGTGCTCACTGACCCGTGTCCTAACTCACACCGAGTCCCGCTCACCCATCACCCCCTGTGCTCACTGACCCCGTGTCCTAACTCGCACCGAGTCCCACTCACCCATCACCCCCTGTGCTCACTGCCCCATGTCCTAACTAGCACCGAGTCCCACTCACCCATCACCCCCTGTGCTCACTGCCCCGTGTCCTAACTCGCACCATGTCCCACTCACCCATCACCCCCTGTGCTCACTGCCCCGTGTCCTAACTCGCACCGAGTCCCACTCACCCATCACCCTCTGTGCTCACTGCCCCGTGTCCTAACTCGCACCATGTCCCACTCACCCATCACCCCCTGTGCTCACTGCCCCGTGTCCTAACTAGCACCGAGTCCCACTCACCCATCACCCCCTGTGCTCACTGTCCCCGTGTCCTAACTCGCACCATGTCCCACTCACCCATCACCCCCTGTGCTCACTGCCCCGTGTCCTAACTCGCACCATGTCCCACTCACCCATCACCCCCTGTGCTCACTGCCCCGTGTCCTAACTAGCACCGAGTCCCACTCACCCATCACCCCCTGTGCTCACTGTCCCCGTGTCCTAACTCGCACCATGTCCCACTCACCCATCACCCCCTGTGCTCACTGCCCTGTGTCCTAACTCGCACCAAGTCTCACTCACCCATCACCCCCTGTGCTCACTGACCCGTGTCCTAACTCACACCGAGTCCCACTCACCCATCACCCCCTGTGCTCACTGCCCCGTGTCCTAACTCACACCAAGTCCCACTCACCCATCACCCCCTGTGCTCACTGCCCCGTGTCCTAACTCGCACCGAGTCCCACTCACCCATCACCCCCTGTGCTCACTGCGCCGTGTCCTAACTCTCACCAAGTCCCACTCACCCATCACCCCCTGTGCTCACTGCCCCTGTGTCCTAACTCGCACCGAGTCCCACTCACCCATCACCCCCTGTGCTCACTGCGCCGTGTCCTAACTCGCACCAAGTCCCACTCACCCATCACCCCCTGTGCTCACTGCCCCGTGTCCGAACTCGCATCATGTCCCACTCACCCATCACCCCCTGTGCTCACTGCCCCGTGTCCTAACTCGCACCGAGTCCCGCTCACCCATCACCTCCTGTGCTCACTGTCCCGTGTCCTAACTCACACCCAGTCCCACTCACCCATCACCCCCTGTGCTCACTGCCCTGTGTCCTAACTCACACCGAGTCCCACTCACCCATCACCCCCTGTGCTCACTGACCCGTGTCCTAACTCACACCGAGTCCCGCTCACCCATCACCCCTTGTGCTCACTGACCCCGTGTCCTAACTCGCACCGAGTCCCACTCACCCATCACCTCCTGTGCTCACTGCCCCGTGTCCTAACTCGCACCATGTCCCACTCACCCATCACCCCCTGTGCTCACTGCCCCGTGTCCTAACTCACACCGAGTCCCACTCACCCATCACCCCCTGTGCTCACTGCCCCGTGTCCTAACTCGCACCGAGTCCCACTCACCCATCACCCCCTGTGCTCACTGCCCCGTGTCCGAACTCGCATCATGTCCCACTCACCCATCACCCCCTGTGCTCACTGCCCCGTGTCCTAACTCACACCAAGTCCCACTCACCCATCACCCCCTGTGCTCACTGCCCCGTGTCCTAACTCGCACCGAGTCCCACTCACCCATCACCCCCTGTGCTCACTGCGCCGTGTCCTAACTCGCACCGAGTCCCACTCACCCATCACCCCCTGTGCTCACTGCCCCGTGTCCGAACTCGCATCATGTCCCACTCACCCATCACCCCCTGTGCTCACTGCCCCGTGTCCTAACTCGCATCATGTCCCACTCACCCATCACCCCCTGTGCTCACTGCCCCGTGTCCAAACTCGCATCATGTCCCACTCACTCATCACCCACTGTGCTCACTGACCTGTGTCCTAACTTGCATTATACCCACTCACTTATCACCTCCTGTGCCCACTGACCCGTGTCCTAACTCGCATTATGTCCCACTCACTCATCACCCTCTGTGCTCACTGACCCGTGTCCTAACTCGCATCTTGTCCCACTCACTCATCACCCCCTGTGCTCGCTGGCTCCCGGTCCGGCAACACCTCGATTTAAAAATTCTCATCCTTGTTTTCAAATACCTCGATGGCCTCGCCCCTCCCTATCTCTAACCTCCACCAGCCCCACTACCTCCCGAAATCTCTGCGCTCCTTCAATTATGGCCTCTCGCGCATCGCCCTGATTTCCATTGCTCCACCAATGGCCTGGACCCCAAGCTCTGGAATTCCCTCCCTAAACCTCTCCACCTCGCTCCCTCTCTCTCCTCCTTGAAGACCTGTCCTGATATCTCCTGATGTGGCTGGGTGTCAGGTTTTGTTTGATAGTCGCTCCTGTGAGACGTTTTACTACATCAAAGGCACTATATCAATGCAAGTTGTTGTTCTAGGAATATTACAATTGGAATCACAGAAAGAAAGTAAGATCCAAGATAATGAGGGAAGATAAACTCCCCTCCATTCGCGATATCGTTCTTTCATGCAGTGAGGATAACAATTGAACAGGAGAAGGCCATTCAGCCCCTTAGACTGTGCCACCAATCAATCAGATCGTGCTGATCTGTACCTCAACTCCATTTACCTGCCTTTGCCCCATATCCCTTGATACCCTTACCTAATATAATTCTATCCATGTCAACATTACCAAATTCATTTCACTCTCAGCATCCACAGCCTTCTGGGGCAGTGAGCTCCAGATAGCCACCACCCTCTGTATGGAAAAGTGCTTCCTGAATTCACTCCTGACTGGCCCGGCTCGAATTTTAAGACTATGTCCCCTTGTCCTTGATTGCCCCAACCAGTGAAAAAGGTTTCTCTTTAGCTACCTATCCTATATTGAATCCTTTCAACATCTTAAACAACACAAGTAGATCATCCCTCAATGTTCCATACTCAAGGGAATGCAAGCTATGTTTATGTAGCCTGCCCTCGTAAGTTATCCTTTAACGCCCGGTATCATTCTGGTGAATCTGTGCTACATCATATCCATCCTGGTGTGCGGTGCCCAACGTTAAATGCCGTTCTCTGGATAGGATGTGAGCAAGGCTCTATCCAACTCTCTGTCGCTTTGTATTCCAACCACCTTTGTAACAAAGGCCAACATTCCCTTCGGGTTTGTGATTACTCTCAGTACCTGTCCACCAACCATCGCTGATTGGTGTACATGAACCTCCAAATCCTTTCGCTCCTGTAAAATTTCCAGTTGTTCTCCATTCAGAAAATACCCTAATTGGTCTTTCTGTGAGGCAAAGTGTTTCCTATCTTCCCCCTCACGCAGTAAGGGGAAGATAGGAACAGGAGGTGGCCATTCAGCCCCTCGAGCCTGTTCTGACCTTCAGTCAGATCAAGGCTGGACGCCACCTCCACTCCATTCACCCCCCTTCGCTCCATATTCATGACACCCTTACCCAACAGAAATCTATCCATCCCAGTCTTGGAAAAACTCCTGGATGGTAGTTGCGGGCGGAACTCTACACAGAAACCGAGCCGACATATTCAAAGGAGTATTTTAGGATTGTGTAGGTATTCTGTGGTAAACCGTCGTCGCTCTGTCTAGGTTTATTTTATAACCTGGGTCGTTTGCGTCTAAGAGGTCAGTTTTGAACATCAGTGTAACATATTTGCTTCATGGGTTCTTTGCTTAAGAATTCATAGCAATACATTGCTATTAAGAACTAGTTGGTTTATTAACAAAGATTTAACAATCACGCTACACATTACCAGTTCATCCACCAGACTCACAACCACTGCCCCATCGTGGGTCCCCCGAACCCAACTGGCTGGGGTTTTATTGAGTCTTGTGAACATCATGTGACTGGCTAAGCCTCCCCCAACTCAACAGCTCTACAACTATTTTTATAGAAAACAATCAAGTGCCCCCTGTTTAAAGGGCGGGGAGGGTGTGGAGGGGGTTCACACTCCAAAATCTTTTCAGGTGCCCCCTGTTTTGGGGAGGGGGGGAGGTTTGTTTTGTTTTTTCTTGAGCGCACCAAAACATAAATTATACAAGTGCCCCCTGGCTAAAAGGCGGGGGAGGGGAGGGGCACTAAAACCGACAAACTTAAACAAATTAAACTTTTGACGTGGTTCAAATTAAAATTTGGTTGCCGGGGGTGATGATGCACCCCAGTCCCTCCGGCGCCCACCTCTCGCGGAAGGCCGCGAGCGTACCGGTGGACACCGCGTGCTCCATCTCCAGGGACACCCCGGCTCGGATGTAACCGCGGAAGAGAGGCAGGCAGTCGGGGCTGAACGACCCCCTCGCCCGCCCAACAGCTCGACAAACCTCACAGGTTCATACATTACAATCAGAACCGAAGCCAATAATGCTTCCTGTGACTGAAAATCTGGGATTTAGTCGGGAACCCGCTCTCCAAGAGGGCACGGAACTGGATAGCAGTCTAAATTCTGGGAGTCGATTCTTTCGTCGGCAATAAGGCAGGGTGTCCGTGAAATGAACGGTTAACCTCGAGTCAAGTTGCTGATCAGAGGTGAAGCAACACTGATGTTGCAAGAAGCTGACTGAAAAACAAACACACCTAATGGGGAGTCCTCTGGGGGATGTTGGTCACAAATTGCACCATATCCGTGGGGAATATCGCAGTACTGAGGGAATGTGGAATATAACAGGCGCGCCCTGAATGAGTCTGTTCAAGTGACTGGAAGTCACACTAATCATGCCACAAGGGCTTTCCACCCGGTATAAGTAAGGCACTGCCTCCAGCTCGTGATCTGATCCCACGCGCAGAGCCCTGTCTGCAGCATCATTGAATAAGATCGCCCATCATTAACAATGCAAGCACCAGTAATTCTACAGATCGTATCGGCTTTCAATCATTGTCTTCCAGTCGTCTGCATTCCAGGTAAACAGATTCCTGCAACTCATTCAGCGGGGTGTTCACTGTTCTGCCTTGGGCGATGACGTGGTAACCTCGCTATCCGTGGGCTCTAGTCAGCTTCAGTGGATGGTCCTGGGGAGGGTGCGGAGGGAGATTGACCAGAATGGTCCTGGGGATGAGGGACTTCAGTGATGTAGAGAGACTGGAGAAGCTGGGGTTGTTCTCCTTGGAGCAGAGAAAGTTAAGGGGAGATTTAGTAGAGGTGTTCATAATTATTTCAAAGTATTCACAGCACAGTAACAGGCCATTCCGCCCACCTGCTCCGTGCCGGTGTTTATGGTCCACACCAGCCTCCTTCCTCCCCTCTCCATCTCACCCCGTCACCATATCCTTCTATTCCTTTCTCCCTCATGTGTTTATCCAGCTTCACCTTAAATGTATCTCTGCTCCTCGCCTCGACCCCTCCCTGTGGGAGCGAGTTCCACATTCTCACCACTCTCTGGGTAAAGAGGTTTCTCCTGAATTCCCCATTGGATTTATTAGTGACTGTCGTATATTGATGGCCCGTAGTTCAGGTCTCCCCCCACACAAGTGGAAATATCTTCTCTACGTCTACCCTATCGAACCCTTTCAGAATCTCTATCAGGTCACCCCTCAGCCTTGTCTTTTCTAGAGCAAAGAACCCCAGCCTGCCCAATCTTTCCTGATAGCTATAACCTCTCAGTTCTGGTATCAGTCTAGTAAATTTTTTTTAACTACTCCAGGGCCTTGATATCTTATTTATAGCATGGAGTCCAAAACTGTTCACAGTACTTCAAGTTTGTTCCAATCAAGGTTCTGTAAATGTTTAACATGAGCTGTGAGTTTTCTTCTTAGAGCAGAGAACCTTTAGGGGTGAATTAATAGAGACTATTATGAAGGTTTTCACAGAGTAAATGAGGATAAACTGTGTTCAATGGCAGGAGGTTCACTAACCAGATATATCACAATTGACAGAAGAACCAGAGGGGAAGATGAGGAGGTTTATTTTACACAGCCAGTTGTTGTGATCTGGAACGCGCTGCCTGAAAGGGCAGTGGGAGCAGGTTCAATGGTAACTTTCAAAAGGGAGAATTGTGTCATTAATGGAGATGGTACATTTTTCAGGACTGTGGGGAAAGAGGAGGGGGGAGTGGGACTAATTGGATCGTTCTTTCACAGAGCGGGATCAAACAGGATAGCCCGAAGCAAAATGATTTCACATAAAACTATCCTTTCAAACCTGGTACTGGGCATCTGAATAGTATTTCATCTAGTGTCCATTCGTAGAATCAGGGGAGAAATTCGTCTGCTGTGCGCCTCCTGTTAGCGCCTGGGCGGGGCGATAATGGGGCGTTAATGTTTTAGCGACAAGGCTCGGCAAATGCAGCGACGCCCGCAAACACCAGTGCTGGTTTAGCGCCGGCGCTAACACTTACCGCCTGGGCCTCGAGCGCCTCGCAGACCGTGACATCATAAGTGCGCAGCGCCCCCCTCTCCGCCCCGGATGTGAAATTGCCTTCCGTCCCCCACCCGCTGTATCGCCAGGCGTCAACAGCGGCAGGAAGAGGAGGTGTTGTCACCTCGGCTGGCCACGGGGGGGCGCTCATCAACGGGAATGGTCCTCAGCTCGGCCGACCTTTGTTACTTGCGCCGGTCTGACGCCGGCTGAAAGGGTTCGATGTTTCATGGCTGAATGCTGTCCCAGCCCTCCGCTCTGCGGGAGGAGTTAAACTAGTATGGCAGGGGGATGGGAACCTATGCAGGGAGACAGAGGGAAATAAAATGGAGGCAGAAGCAAAAGATAGAAAGGAGAATAGTAAAAGTGGAGGGCAGAGAAACTCAAGGCAAAAAACAAAAAGGGCCACATTACAGCAAAAATCTAAAGGGGCAAAGTGTGTTAGAAAGACAAGCCTGAAGGCTCTGTGCCTCAATGCGAGGAGTATTCGGAATAAGGTGGACGAATTAACTGCGCAGATAGCAGTTAACGGGTATGATGTAATTGGCATACGGAGACATGGCTCCAGGGTGACCAAGGCTGGGAACTCAACATCCAGGGGTATTCAGCATTTAGGAAGGATAGACAGAAAGGAAAAGGAGGCGGGGTGGCGTTGCTGGTTAAAGAGGAAATTAATGCAATAGTAAGGAGGGACATTAGCCTGGATGATGTGGAATCGGTATGGGTGGAGCTGCGGAATTCCAAAGGGCAGAAAACGCTCGTGGGAGTTGTGTACAGACCACCAAACAGTAATAGTGAGGTTGGGGATGGCGTCAAACAAGAAATAAGGGATGTGTGCGATAAAGGTACAGCAGTTATCATGGGCAACTTTAATCTACATATAGATTGGGCTAACCAAACTGGTAGCAATGCAGTGGAGGAGGATTTCTTGGAGTGTATTAGGGATGGTTTTCTAGACCAGTATGTCGAGGAACCAACTAGAGGGCTGGCCATCCTAGACTGGGTGATGTGTAATGAGAGAGGACTAATTAGCAATCTTATTGTGCGAGGCACCTTGGGGAAGAGTGACCATAATATGGTAGAATTCTTTATTAAGTGTGACACAGTTAATTCAGAAACTAGGGTCCTGAACTTAAGGAAAGGTAACTTCGATGGTATGAGGCGTGAATTGGCTAGAATAGACTGGCAAAGGATACGTAAAGGGTTAACGGTGGATAAGCAATGGCAAACATTTAAAGTTCACAAGGATGAACTCCAGCAATTGTACATCCCTGTCTGGAGTAAAAATAAAACGGGGAAGGTAGCTCAACCGTGGCTAACAAGGTAAATTAAGGATAGTGTTAAAGCCAAGGAAGAGGCATATAATTTGGCTAGAAAAAGCAACAAACCTGAGGACTGGGAGAAATTTAGAATTCAACAGAGGAAGACTAAGGGTTTAATTAAGATGGGGAAAATAGAGTACGAGAGGAATCTTGCAGGGAACATAAAAGCTGACTGCAAAAGCTTCTATAGATATGTGAAGAGACAAAAGATTAGTAAAGACAAACGTAGGTCCCTTGCAGTTGGATTCGGGTGAATTTATAATGGGGAATAAAGAAATGGCAGACCAATTGAATAAATACTTTGGATCTGTCTTCACGAAGGAAGACACAAATAACCTTCCGATTGTACTAGGGGCCAGAAGGTCTAGTGAGAAGGAGGAACTGAAGGATATCCTTATTAGGCGGGAAATTGTGTTCAGGAAACTAATGGGATTAAAGGCTGATAAATCCCCGCGACCTGATAATCTGCATCCCAGAGTACTTAAGGAAGTGGCCCTAGAAATAGTGGATACATTGGTGATCATTTTCCAACAGTCTATCGACTCTGGATCAGTTCCTATGGACTGGAGGGTAGCTAATGTAACACCACTTTTAAAAAAGGGAGGGAGAGAGAAAGCGGGTAATTATAGATCGGTTACCCTGACATCAGTAGTGTGGAAAATGATGGAATCAATCATTAAGGATGAAATAGCAGCACATTGGGAAAGCAGTGACAGGATCGGTCCAAGTCAGCATGGATTTACGAAAGGGAAAACATGCTTGACGAATCTTCTGGAATTTTTTGAGGATGTAACTAGCAGAGTGGACAAGGGAGAACCAGTGGATGTGGTGTATTTGGACTTTCAAAAGGCTTTTGACAAGATTCGCACAAGAGATTGGTGTGCAAAATCAAAGTGCTTGGTATTGGGGGTAATGTACTGACGTGGATAGAGAACTGGTTGGTAGACAGGAAGCAGAGAGTAGGGATAAATGGGTCCTTTTCAGAATGACAGGCAGTGACTAGTGGAATGCCACAGGGCTCAGTACTGGGATCCCAGCTCTTTACAATATACATTAAAGATTTAGATGAAGGAATTGAATGTAATATCTCCAAGTTTGCAGATGACACTAAGCTGGGTGGCGGTGTGAGCTGTGAAGAGGATGCTAAGAGGCTGCAGGGTGACTTGGATAGGTTAGGTGAGTAGGCAAATGCATGGCAGATGCAGTATAATGTGGATAAATGTGAGGTTATCCATTTTGGGGGCAAAAACACGAAGGCAGAATATTATCTGAATGGTGGCAGATTAGGAAAAGGGGAGATGCAACGAGACCTGGGTGTCATGGTTCATCAGTCATTGAAAGTTGGCATGCAGGTACAGCAGGCGGTGAAGAAGGCAAATGGTATGTTGGCCTTCATAGCTAGGGGATTTGAGTATAGGAGCAGGGAGGTCTTACTGCAGTTGTACAGGGCTTTGGTGAGGCCTCACCTGGAATATTGTATGCAGTATTGGTCCGCTAATCTGAGGAAGGACGTTCTTGCTATTGAGGGAGTGCAGCGAACGTTCACCAGACTGATTCCAGGGATGGCAGGACTGTCATATGAGGAGAGACTGGATCAACTGTGCCTTTATTCACTGGAGTTTAGAAGGATGAGAGGGGATCTCATAGAAACGTTTAAGATTCTGACGGGACTGGACAGGTTAGATGTGGGAAGAATGTTCCCGATGTTGGGGAAGTCCAGGACCAGGGGACACAGTCTTAGGAGAAGGGGTAGGCCATTTAGGACTGAGATGAGGAGAAACTTCTTCACTCAGAGAGTTGTTAACCTGTGGAATTCCCTGCCGCAGAGAGTTGTTGATGCCAGTTCATTTGATATATTCAAGAGGGAGTTAGATGTGGCCCTTAGGGCTAAGGGGATCAAGGGGTATGGAGAGAAAGCAGGAAAGGGGTACTGAGGGAATGATCAGCCATGATCTTATTGAATGGTGGTACAGGCTCGAAGGGCCGAATGGCCTACTCCTGCACCTATTTTCTATGTTTCTATGTTTGGGGCTGTAACGGCAGTCGTGCTGATCACCGGGCAATGCAGAACTGTTGACAAGTAGGTTGTGCACCGCCATTGGCCCTTCCCGGTAAGCGAGGGAAACAGTCTCTGATACCGTTAGCAACGCGCTCCACATTGTTCAGCGCTCTGCCGCTATCGCCCCGCTCTCGGACTTCAGCGCCCGGAGAGAAGTGGTTAGCGCACGATTTAGAAACATAGAAACAGAAAATAGGTGCAGGAGTAGGCCATTCGGTCCTTCGAGTCTGCACCACCATTCAATAAGATCATGGCTGATCATTCACCTCAGTACCCCTTTCCTGCTGTCTCTCCATACCCCTTGATCCCTTTAGCTGTAAGGGCCACATCTAACTCCCTTTTGAATATATCTAATGAACTGGCCTCAACAACTTTTTGTGGTAGAGAATTCCACAGGTTCACAATTCTCTGAGTGAAGAAGTTCCTCCTCATCTCGGTCCGAAATGGCTTACCCCTTATCCTTAGACTGTGACCCTTAGACAGAAGAATGAGAGGGGACCTCATAGAAACGTTTAAAATTCTGACGGGGTTAGACAGGTTAGATGCAGGAAGAATGTTCCCAATGTTGGGGAAGTCCAGAACCAGGGGACACAGTCTAAGGATAAGGGGTAAGCCATTTAGGACCGAGATGAGGAGAAACTTCTTCACCCAGAGAGTGGTGAACCTGTGGAATTCTCTACCACAGAAAGTTGTTGAGGCCAATTTACTAAATATATTCAAAAAGGAGTTAGATGAAGTCCTTACTACTAGGGGGATCAAGGGGTATGGTGAGAAAGCAGAAATGGGGTACTGAAGTTGAATGTTCAGCCATGAACTCATTGAATGGCGGTGCAGGCTAGAAGGGCCGAATGGCCTACTCCTGCACCTATTTTCTATGTTTCTATGTTTTCTATGTGACCCCTGGTTCTGGACTTCCCCAACATCTGGAACATTCTTCCTGCATTTAACCTGTTCAATCCCGTCAGAATTTTATATGTTTCTATGAGATCCCCTCTCATTCTTCTAAATTCCAGTAAATAGAAGCCTAGACGATCCAGTCTTTCTTCATATGTCAGTGCTGCCATCCTGGGAATTAGCCTGGTGAACCTTCGCTGCACTCCCTCAATAGCAAGAATATCCTTCCTCAGATTAGGGGACCAAAACTGTGCACAATATTCAAGGTACAGCCTCACTAAGGCTCTGCAGTAAGACCTCCCTGCTCCTATACTCAAATCCTCTCACTATGAAGACCAACATACCATTTGCCTTCTTCACCGCTTGCTGTACCTGCATGACAACCTTCAATGACTGATGAACCATGACACCCAGGTCTTGTTGGACCTCCCCTTTTCCTAATCTGCCACCATTCAGATAATATTCTGCCTTCCTGTTTTTGCCCCCAAAGTGGATAACTTCACATTTATCCACATTATACTGCATCTGCCATGCATTTGCCCACTCACCTAACCTATCCAAGTCACCCTGCAGCCTCTTAGCATCCTCCTCACAGCTCACACTGCCATCCAGCTTAGTGTCATCTGCAAACTTGGAGATATTACATTCAATTCCTTCGTCTAAATCATTAATGTATATTGTAAATAGCTGGGATCCCAGCACTGAACCTTGTGGTACCTCACTAGTCACTGCCTGCCATTCTGAAAAGGACCTATTTATTCCTACTCTTTGCTTCCTGTCTGCCAACCAGTTCTCTATCCACATCAATACATTACCCCCAATGCATGCGTTTTAATTTTGCACATACCAATCTCTTGTGTGGGACCTTGTCAAAAGCCTTTTGAAAGTCCAAATACACCACATCCACTTGTTCTCCCTTGTCCACTCTACTAGTTACATCCTCAAAAAATTCTAGAAGTTTTGTCAAGCATGATTTCCCTTTCATAAATCCATGCTGACTTGCACCGATCCTATCACTGCTTTCCAAATGCGCTGCTATTACATCTTTAATAATTGATTCCAACATTTTCCCCACTATCGATGTCAGGCTATAATTCCCTGTTTTCTCTCTCCCTCCTTTTAAAAAAAATGGGGTTACATTAGCTCCCCTCCAATCTACCCCACCTCCTTTTCCTTTCTGTCTATCCTTCCTGAATATTGAATACCCATGGATGTTGAGTTCCCAGCCTTGGTCACCCTGGAGCCGTGTCTCCGTTAACAGCTATCTGCGCGGTAAATTCATCCACCTTATTACGAATGCTCCACGGCCCTCTTGGAGCTGAATTTCCCGGCAGGAGAGAACCATTAGCGCCCGGTGGTGCTGCTTCAACTTTCCGAAAGTTAACGCCCCAAACAGGGCGCCACGCAATCTCTCGCCCTTGGAATCTAACTTCACAGAAGGAGGCCATTTGGCCCATCGTGTCTGTGTCAGCACTTGGGCATGAGCTATCGGATTATACTTGTACCGATTATAACTCACGTGCCGAGGGTCTGTCACCAGGAGGCCATAAGTGCGTGGTCTCGCCTGCTTATGCTCGCTGCAGCAAGACGAGTTCAGCTTCCCTAAAGTGTGTTGTATCATTTGTAAAGTCAGTCACATACTATAACTGTGGGTACAATATGTCCTCACATTCTGTGCGTATGCTGCAGATAATCAGGCTGGGTTGGCGATGAGGGTCGATGCTACAGTTTGTTGGGCAGGCCTGTTAATGTCTTGGGCATTTTACTACACTCCAGACATTCCTACACAAGATTGAGTACTACTCAGTCGCCTGCAATGTTCCATCTCTGCCCTGGACATCCCTGACACAACCCTAATCATCCTGAATACTCCCCACACAGTCTCGTGACTGACTTCCTATGTGTTTTATCTCTGATCCTGAATGGTTCACGAGGCACTGGCCTAAATTTGTACTCTGGCCGCCATTGCAGAAATAGTCTTTAAGATGTGTGTGTATATATTTGATATTAAGCAAAGCTTACTATGGCTATTGTCCCTGGTACCCTTTCTCTTGCATTGGAGGCAGTTCAGAGAAGGTTCACTCGGTTGATTCCTGGGATGAAGGGGTTGACTTATGAAGAAAGGTTGAGCAGGTTGGGCCTGTACTCATTGGAGTTTAGAAGAATGAGAGGCGATCTTATTGAAACGTGTAAGATTCTGAGGGACCTGGAAAGGACTTGGAAAGGGTAGATGCAGAGAGGATGTTTCCCCTCGTGGGGAGAATCTAGAACGAGGGGACATAGTTTCAGAATAAGGGGATACCCATTTAAAACTGAGATGAGGAGGAATTTCTTCTCTCAGAGGGTTGTAAATCTGTGGAATTCTCTGCCCCAGAGAGCTGTGGAGGCTGGAACATTGAATATATTTAAGGTGGAGATAGACAGATTTTTGAGCAATAAGGGAGTGAAGGGTTATGGGGAGTGGGCGGGGAAGTGGAGCTGAGTCCATGATCGGATCAGCCATGACGGCATTGAATGGCGGAGCAGACTACAGGGGCCGTATGGCCGATTCCTGCTCCTATTTCTTCTGTTCTTATGTTCTCCTCTATTAGGTCACATGTGGGGCTGATGGTCCGTCAAACCTAACATATCCAATGTCTCCGCGTCTTCTTCTTGCAGCTAATGTAGCGACGATAGTGATTCTCTTGCGGGGAAAGTGCGATCTCGCCAAAGGTGTTTCTCGCTATCTGGTCTCCATGGCGACAGCGGATCTACTGGTCATTGCCTTTGGTATATTCCTCACCTCCCTCTGTTACACCTACTTCCCCTTCTCGTTCTTGTTCTACACGGCAGTGTGCAGCATTAATGCCGCCCTGGGTTACGCGGCCATCGACTGCTCCGTCTGGCTGACCATTGCATTCACCTTTGACCGTTTCGTGGCCATCTGCTGCCACCAGCTGAAGACTAGATACTGCAATGAGAAAACGGCGGCGGCAGTGATCGCGCTGGTCTGCGTGGCCAGCGTTTTGAGGAACGCCCCTTTTTACTTCAAGTACCGAGCTCTCGGCACCTTGGGTGGCATAAACTGGGGCTGTGCCACCCGGCCAGATTTTTTCACCCTGCCCGGTTGGCTGGCGTTCTTCTGGCTCCACCACCTGCTGAACCCCTTGCTCCCCTATGTCCTAATCCTGCTGCTCAATGCTCTGACTGTCAGGCACATCGTGCTGGCCAGCCGAGCCCGCAGGGCACTCCGCAGCCCCGTTGACGGGGACCAGCGAGGAGATCCCGAGATGGACAAACGGCGGAGGTCCATCGTCCTGTTGTTCGCTGTGTCGGGCAGCTTTATACTGTTGTGGATGACCAAGATTGGGGTTTTCTTCCTGATGGAGATTGCCAACAAGCATTCTTACCCAAGCTATGACCACCCGGTCATTATCGCCGACCTAGTGGGGACAATGCTGTTCTACCTCAGCTCTTGTTCCAACACTGCCGTCTACGCGCTGACCCAGAGCAAAGTCAGGGAGGAGCTGAAGAGGGCGGCGAGATATCCCCTCACCCTCATCGCCAAAATATTTGCCTGATGGAAGCTGCAGACGGGGCCGAGGCTGCAGGGCCGATAACCCTCCTCTCCCGTGCCCGGATCTCCTGGACCCGCAGTGCCTGATTCTCCATCCTTTAGACACCAAGTTTGAGCTGAGGATGGTGGGTTTGTACTCAGCGCCAGGTGGGAAACGGGCGCTGGTGGGCCAGCCTCCATGGGACCAGTCGGGCAGGCCGCGTGCTCAGGCCCGTTGTCCACCCGAACGCTCCCCCCCTCCCCCCCCCTGCTCCCTCAACATTTCACCCACCCACAGGCTGGGAGACTGGCTCCACCCTGAAAATCTGTCCCCCGTAGGTTGGTCACAAAGTCACACACGGCCGCACCTGTTCCCTTCGAGGTCACGGCCGGTGAGCGGGACCCTAATCCTCCCGGCGAGAATGTAACGGTAGCGGCTCGGCCTCCTGTTGTGCAACCCGCCTGGAACTTAGTTCCCCAGTCATCCCGACAGCTCGACTGACTCCAATGTCTTCACAGGTCATTCTAACTTTCAGCAATGGTGTGAAACGGTAGCATAGTGGTGATGTTACTGGGCTAATAATCCAGAAACACGAGTTCAAATCCCATCACACCAGCTGGGGAATTTAAATTCAGTTAATTAATTAATTCTGGAATTTAAAAAAACTAATATCAGTAATAATGACCATGAAACTACTGGATTGTTGTTAAAAACCCAACTGGTTCACTAATTTCCTTTAGGGAAAGAAATATGCTGCCCTTTCCTGATCTGGTTGATCCAGACCCACATAACTGATCTCTGTAAATGGCCCAGTCAGCACTGTGGGAGCACCTTCACCACACGGGACTGCAGCGGTTCAAGAAGGCGGCTCACCCCCACCTTCTCAAGGGCAATTAGGGACGGGCATTAAATGCTGGGCCTTGCCAGTGCCGCCCACATCCTGTGAACAAATAAAGGAAGAAACAAGTGCCAGTGGGTGTTAAAAGCGAGAGAGGTGTATAACCAACACCCTGTCCCATGTTGCTGCTTTGCACCATGCTGCAAAGTTCAAATGATCTCCTTTGTCTCTGAGTCAATGGCACAACAAAAACCATTGTGGAGAAAGTGTTTTAACAGCATTTGTTAAAGGTGGATAAAAGATCCATTTTGGGCGGGTCGTGTCCTTCTTTCACCTTAATCCCTCCGCAATCCCATCGGATGACCCAGAAATCTGCGAGTTCCAAATTCTCTGCAGCAACCTTGGTCAACCATCAACATGACACCTTCAGCTGGCGGAGCTCCTGATGGCAAGTGCACAGAGCAAGGGGATGATTGAGGGACAGGGTGTGCTTATCTGGGAGATTGTTACTGCCAAGTGTTTGAGTCTTGAAACAAGTAAAGGTTGTGGGAACTGGAGATGTGTGTGGGCAAGGTACGAGCCACAACTTAAACCACACGGGTCCATCATAGGTGGTCCCTCGAAACGACCTATGATGCCAAAAAAAAGGACGAGTTCACAGGTGTTTCAATGAAGGACCCAAACTACATCCTGAAGGGTGGAAGATGCCTGTGCCTGAATTTTTTTAATGTGGGGTGACCGTTGCACATCAGCCACCACACGGGCTTGACAGAGCGAGTTCTTGGTCCAGTGGCAAGGATTACCCAAGACGACTGGAGACCAGCTCTGCTGCACGGACCTAGTGCGCACACATTTCGAGTGTGGGCTGGGCCGTGCTGCCCCTGGGCCCCTGGCCCCAAACCCACGCCTCCCCTGGGCTCTGTGTAGCCAGTCAGACACGCTCCTGGGCATTTCGAAGTAGAATTTTCACACAGGCCCACAGCGCAGAAGGATAATCTGCTCACTGTGCCTTTCCTAGAGCCACCCAGAATGAATCCCTTTGCCCCGCACTCTCCCTAGAGCCCTGTATCTTCCTCTGCTTCATATATTTATCCAATTTGCCTTTTAAAGGGTCAGCTGTCTCTCCCATTCTCGCTCCCTGTGCAGTGCATCCCATGCTCCATCTACCCTCTCCTCACCCTCATAGTGACCATTATACATTGAGGACTCCTTGTCACTGAACACCCCTCCCCAGAAAGAGGGAATAATCATTTCTTACTCACACTATTAAAGTTCTTCATCCTTTCAGTGTCAGCCGTGGCTCAGTTGGTAACACACTCACCTCTGAGTCAGGAGGTTGTGGGTTGAAGTCCCACTCCAGGGATTTGAGCCCATAAATCTAGGCCGAGACTTCCAGTGCAGTGCTGAGGGAGAGCCGCACTGTCGGCATTGCTGTCTTTCAGATGAGGCGTTAAACTGAGACCCTGTCTGCTTTCTCAGGTGGACCTAAAAGATCCCATGGCACTATTTGGAAGAAGAGTTGGGGGAGTTCTCCCCGGTGTCCTGGGGCCAATATTTATCCCTCAATCAACATAACATAAACAGATGACCCGGGTCATTATCACACTGCTGTGTGGGAGCTTGCTGTGCGCAAGTTGGCTGCTGCTTTTCCCACATTACAACAGTGACCACACTCCAAAAGTACTTTGTTGGCTGTGAAGCGCTTTGAGACGTCTGGTGGTCATGAAAGGCGCTCTATAAATGCAAGTCTGTCTTTCTTTTTCTTAAGACCTCGATTAAATCTCTTAAGCATCTCTGCTCCCATAGAAATAGGCCCAGTATCTTAAATCTCTTTGTATAGCGAGAGTTTCACATGACTGGCACCATCCTGGCGAATCCTTGCTATTCGCTACCTCTTGCTATAATGTTCCTTCTATAATGGGCCACCTAAAACTAGAATCACAGGACGGTCACAGCACAGAAGGAGGCCATTCGGGCCCCTCCAGCCCGTGCCGGCTCTCTGCAAGAGCACTTCAGCCAGTCCCACTCCCCCGCCCTTTCCCCATAGCCATTCATATTTTTTCCTTCAGCTGCTTACTGTAGCCTAACCAAAACTTGCTGCAAATATATCATTATGTCTTAAGATAGACACGCGTCTGAACTATTTTATGTTGGCACAGATTGAATAATTTGTGTAATCACCTGACAATTATCATTGTTAGAAGATGTTTGCGTAATATTTACAATATACAATTTCGGGTGTTCTGATGCGAAACACATTGAGGATTATAGAAGACTCTTTTGGCTGTGCTGTGTGATTAAATTGTCGGCATACTCAGCAATAAATTGCCTTTGTTTAACCCTGCACCGTGTGGTCATGTTTAGTGTTTTACATGGTTCTGATGAAGTTCTCAGAAGTTAATCTTTACCTTGTCAAAGAGGCTTTGGCATGTTAGAAACACAAAGCCACATTAGAAAGGTCAGTCCGAGCAGAACAGAGGGTGTTCACAGATTGCAAATTTCAATACATTCCATCCACAGATCGATCCACAAAAGAATCCATTTGGTCAAACTGCACTTTGAACTCATAGAACCAGAGAAATTCACGGCACAGAAGGAGGCCATTTCAGCCCATCGTGTCCGTGCCGGCCGACCAAGAGCTACCCAGCCTAATCCCACTTTCCAGCTCTGGGTCCGTAGCCCTGTAGGTTACGGCACTTCAGGTGTACATCCAGGTACTGTTTAAATGTGGTGAGGGTTTCTGCCTCTACCACCCTTTCAGGCCGTGAGTTCCAGACCCCCACCACCCTCTGGGTGAAAAGATTCCTCATTTAATCCCCTCTAAACTTCCCCCCAATTACTTTAAATCTCAGCACCCTGGTTGTTGACCCCTCTGCCAAGGAAAACAGGTCCTTCCTATCAACTCTATCCAGGCCCTTCATAATTGTATACACCTCAATCAGGTCTACCCTCAGCCTCCTCTGTTCCAAGAAAACAACCCCAGCCTATCCAATCTTTCCTCATCGCTAAAATTCTCCAGTCCCGGCAACATCTTTGTAAATCTCCTCTGTACCCTCTCTCGCAAAATCACGTCCTTCCTGTAATGTGGTGGCCAGACCTGCACGCAGTACTCCAGCTGTGACCTAACTTGTGTTTCATACAGTTCCCTCCTTGCTCTTGTACTCTATGCCTCAGCTAATAAAGGCAAGTATTCCGTATGCCTCTCTCTATCACCCTATGCTGGTGCCTTTCTGTATCACAGTACTCAGTCTCATCTGATCAAACAAACATTTTTGATGTGGAAGCAAGTCATGCTCGAAAGCAGGGACCGTCCATGATGCAGTTTCACCGCTCTCTATCTCCCCCTGCTGGTGGCTCTCGGTATCACAGTACTCAGTCACACTTCTCTCTATCTCCCTCTGCTGGTGTCTCTCAATATCACAGTACTCAGTAACACCTCTCTATCTCCCCCTGCTGGTGGCTCTCGGTATCACAGTACTCAGTCACACTTCTCTCTATCTCCCTCTGCTGGTGTCTCTCAATATCACAGTACTCAGTAACACCTCTCTATCTCTCCCTGCTGGTGCCTCTCAGTATCACAGTACTCAGTCACACCTCTCTCTATCTCCCTCTGCTGGTGTCTCTCAATATCACAGTACTCAGTAACACCTCTCTATCTCTCCCTGCTGGTGTCTCTCGGCATCACAGTACTCAGTCACACCGCTCTCTATCTCCCCCTGCTGGTGGCTCTCGGCATCACAGTACTCAGTCACACCTCTCTCTATCTCCCTCTGCTGGTGTCTCTCAATATCACAGTACTCAGTAACACCTCTCTATCTCTCCCTGCTGGTGTCTCTCGGCATCACAGTACTCAGTCACACCTCTCTCTATCTCCCTCTGCTGGTGTCTCTCAATATCACAGTACTCAGTAACACTTCTCTATCTCCTCCTGCTGGTGTCTCTCGGCATCACAGTACTCAGTCACACCTCTCTCTATCTCCCTGCTGGTGTCTCTCGGTATCACAGTACTCAGTCACACCTCTCTCTATCTCCCTCTGCTGGTGTCTCTCAATATCACAGTACTCAGTAACACCTCTCTATCTCTCCCTGCTGGTGTCTCTCGGTATCACAGTACTCAGTCACACCTCTCTCTATCTCCCTCTGCTGGTGTCTCTCAATATCACAGTACTCAGTAACACTTCTCTATCTCCTCCTGCTGGTGTCTCTCGGTATCACTGTACTCAGTCACACCTCTCTATCTGCCCCTGCTGGTGTCTCTTGGCATCACTGTACTCAGCCACACCTCGCTATCTCCCCCTGCTGGTGTCTTTCGGTATCACAGTACTCAGTCACACCTCTCACTATCTCCCTCTGCTGGTATCTCTCGGTATCACAGTACTCAGTCTCAAGAGTGGGAGACACGAGACTCCCAAAGCAAGCGCTCTACTCGGAACTCCTTCAAGGCAAATGAGCCAAAGGAGGGCAGCGGAAACATTACAAGGGACACCCTCAAAGCCTCCCTGATAAAGTGCGACATCCCCACCGACACCTGGGAGTCCCTGGCCAAAGACCGCCCTAAGTGGAGGAAGCGCATTCGGGAGGGCGCTGAGCACCTCGAGTCTCATCGCCAAGAGCATGCAGAAACCAAGCACAGGCAGCGGAAAGAGCAGACGGCAAACCTGTCCCACCCTCTCTTACCCTCAACGACTATTTGTCCCAACTGTGATAGGGACTGTGGTTCTCGTATTGGACTGTTCAGCCACCTGAGGACTCATTTTAAGAGTGGAAGCAAATCTTCCTCGATTCCGAAGGACTGCCTATGATGATGACTCAGTCACACCTCTCTATCTCCCCTGCTGGTGTCTCTCGGTATCACAGTACTCAGTTTCATCTCTCACTATCGCCCTCTGCTGTTGTTTCTCGGTATTGCAGTACTTAGTCATGGGCCAGCTCTCACTGCGATATTTGTGCGCACTAGGTCCATGCAGCAGAGCTTGGTCTCCAGTTGTCTTGGTTAACCCTTGCCACTAGATCAAGACTGAGCTCTGTCAAGCCCGTGTGGTGGCTGGTGTGCAATGGAAACCGCACATTAAAAAAATCCAAGGACAGGCATCTTCCATCCTTCAATATGTAGTTTGGGACCTAGAATGCCAGGTCCCTCATTGAAACACCTGTGAACTCATCCCTTTTTAGTGTGGAGGCGGGTCATCCTCGATACGAGGGACTGCCTAAGACCTACCTAATACTCAGTCACTCCTCTCTATCTCCTTCTGCTGGTGTCTCTGGGTATCACAGTATTCAGTCACACCTCTCACTATCGCCCTCTGCTGGTGTCTCTCTGTTATCATCATCATAGGCAGTCCCTCGGAATCGAGGAAGACTTGCTTCCACTCTTAGCTTGAGTTCTTGGGTGGCTGGTCAGTTCAATACGAGAACCACAGTCTCTGTCACAGGTGGGACAGACAGTGGTTGAGGGAAAGGGTGGGTGGGGAGTCTGGTTTGCCGCACGCTTCTTCCGCTGCCTACGCTTGTTTTCTGCACGCTCTTGGCGACGAGACTCGAGGTGCTCAGCGCCCTCCCACATGCACTTCCTCCACTTAGGGCGGTCTATGGCCAAGGACTCCCATATGTCAGTGGGGATGTCGCACTTTATCAGGGAGGCTTTGAGGGTGTCCTTGTAACGTTTCCTCTGTCCACCTGGGGCTTGTTTGCTGTGGACGAGTTACGAGTAGAGCGCTTGCTTTGGGAGTCTCCTGTCTGGCATGTGAACTATGTGGCCCTGCCCAGCGGAGCTGATCAAGTGTGGTCAGTGCTTCAATGTGGGGGATGTTGGCCTGGTCGAGGACGCTAATGTTTCTGTGTCTGTCCTCCCAGGGGATTTGCAGGATCATACGGAGACATCGTTGGTGATATTTCTCCAGCGACTTGAGGTGTCTACTGTACATGGTCCATGTCTCTGAGCCATACAGGAGGGCAGGTATTATTATGACCCTATAGACCTGGTAACAGTTTTGAGGGACTGGTCTTCAAACATTCTTTTCCTCAGGCGGCCGAAGGCTGCACTGGTGCACTGGAGGCGGTGTTGGATCTCGTCATCAATGCCTGCTCTCAGTACCACTGCACTCAGTCACACCTCTCTATGTCCCCCTGCTGGTGCATCTCAGTATCACTGCACTCAGTCACACCTCTCACTATCGCCCTCTGCTGCTGTCTCTCTGTATCACTGCACTCAGTCACACCTCTCTATGTCCCCCTGCTGGTGCCTCTCAGTATCACTGCACTCAGTCACACCTCTCACTATCGCCCTCTGCTGCTGTCTCTCTGTATCACTGCACTCAGTCACACCTCTCTATGTCCCCCTGCTGGTGCATCTCAGTATCACTGCACTCAGTCACACCTCTCATTATCGCCCTCTGCTGCTGTCTCTCTGTATCACTGCAATCAGTCACACCTCTCTATGTCCCCCTGCTGGTGCCTCTCAGTATCACTGCACTCAGTCACACCTCTCACTATCGCCCTCTGCTGCTGTCTCTCTGTACCACTGCACTCAGTCATACCTCTCACTATCGCCCTCTGCTGGTGCGTCTCAGTATCACTGCACTCAGTCACACCTCTCTATGTCCCTCTGCTGGTGCGTCTCAGTATCACTGCACTCAGTCACACCTCTCTATGTCCCCCTGCTGGTGCCTCTCAGTATCACTGCACTCAGTCACACCTCTCTATTTCCCCCTGCTGGTGCCTCTCAGTATCACTGCACTCAGTCACACCTCTCTATGTCCCCCTGCTGGTGCCTCTCAGTATCACTGCACTCAGTCACACCTCTCTATGTCCCCCTGCTGGTGCCTCTCAGTATCACTGCACTCAGTCACACCTCTCACTATCGCCCTCTGCTGCTGTCTCTCTGTACCACTGCACTCAGTCATACCTCTCACTATCGCCCTCTGCTGGTGCGTCTCAGTATCACTGCACTCAGTCACACCTCTCTATGTCCCTCTGCTGGTGCGTCTCAGTATCACTGCACTCAGTCACACCTCTCTATGTCCCCCTGCTGGTGCCTCTCAGTATCACTGCACTCAGTCACACCTCTCTATTTCCCCCTGCTGGTGCCTCTCAGTATCACTGCACTCAGTCACACCTCTCTATGTCCCCCTGCTGGTGCCTCTCAGTATCACTGCACTCAGTCACACCTCTCTATGTCCCCCTGCTGGTGCCTCTCAGTATCACTGCACTCAGTCACACATCTCACTATCGCCCTCTGCTGGTGCCTCTCAGTATCACTGCACTCAGTCACAACTCTCACTATCGCCCTCTGCTGGTGCCTCTCTGTACCACTGCACTCAGTCACACCTCTCTATGTCCCTCTGCTGGTGCCTCTCAGTATCACTGCACTCAGTCACAACTCTCACTATCGCCCTCTGCTGGTGCCTCTCAGTATCACTGCACTCAGTCACACCTCTCACTATCACCCTCTGCTGGTGTCTCTCAGTATCACTGCACTCAGTCACACCTCTCACTACCGCCCTCTGCTGGTGCCTCTCAGTATCACTGCACTCAGTCACACCTCTCACTATCGCCCTCTGCTGGTGCCTCTCAGTATCACTGCACTCAGTCACACCTCTCTATGTCCCTCTGCTGGTGCCTCTCAGTATCACTGCACTCAGTCACACCTCTCACTACCGCCCTCTGCTGGTGCCTCTCAGTATCACTGCACTCAGTCACACCTCTCACTATCGCCCTCTGCTGGTGCCTCTCAGTATCACTGCACTCAGTCACACCTCTCTATGTCCCTCTGCTGGTGCCTCTCAGTATCACTGCACTCAGTCACACCTCTCACTACCGCCCTCTGCTGGTGCCTCTCAGTATCACTGCACTCAGTCACATCTCTCACTATCGCCCTCTGCTGGTGCCTCTCAGTATCACTGCACTCAGTCACACCTCTCTATGTCCCTCTGCTGGTGCCTCTCAGTACCACTGCACTCAGTCACACCTCTCTATGTCCCTCTGCTGGTGTCTCTCTGTACCACTGCACTCAGTCACACCTCTCACTATCGCCCTCTGCTGCTGTCTCTCTGTACCACTGCACTTAGTCACACCTCTCTACGTCCCTCTGCTGGTGCCTCTCAGTATCACTGCACTCAGTCACACCTCTCACTATCGCCCTCTGCTGGTGTCTCTCTGTATCACTGCACTCAGTCACACCTCTCACTATCGCCCTCTGCTGGTGCCTCTCAGTATCACTGCACTCAGTCACACCTCTCACTATCGCCCTCTGCTGGTGTCTCTCTGTATCACTGCACTCAGTCACACCTCTCACTATCGCCCTCTGCTGGTGCCTCTCAGTATCACTGCACTCAGTCACACCTCTCACAATCGCCCTCTGCTGGTGTCTCTCTGTATCACTGCACTCAGCCAAACCTTTATTATCTATCTACCTGTTAAATTTTGATTGCGGTTAACTTTAATAATAGGTTCCACAGGTAACAAGGAAAGACCAAAATAATGTTCTCAACCCTTGAACGAATTATTCCAATAATACTTAGGACCCTATGACGCTCAAAGATAGAGATGTGACTGAGTACTGTTGTGTTCCTAACACAGATGAGGCTGCACACAGGGAGGTTAAAGTAACAGTGACCCCAGTCTTTATTGAGACACTCCAGAGTGAGTAACAGGCCTTATATACAGTGCTCCGAAGGGATGCTGGGATCCCTTGGGACTTCAGGGAATGAGCTCCCTGGTGGCGGAACATGGGAGTGCATGCTTTACAGATACACAACATCACTCCCCCCTCAAAGTCAAAGTGAAAACTATTTACAAGGTGAGGCGGTCGGGAGCCTTTCTTTCCCTGGTGGACCACCTCGGTACAAATGTCTGTTCTGATGTGTTGGCTGTGCCCTCGCTGGGCTGGCGTGTTGTAGGCCCTGCAGGGCTGCTGGGTGAGCCTGGCCTTGCTGGGCTGTTGGGCGTGATGGGTTCAATTTCCTGGTCCGGGGTGGTGTCGTTGATCCTTTGGGTGTATGTTGTGGGCTCGAAAAATGTGGTGTCTGCTGTGGGTTGTTCAGGGCAGTCTGTGAACCACAGCCTCGTTTGGTCCAGGTGCTTTCGACAAATTTGTCCATTGTCTAGTTTGACTACAAGCACCCTATTCCCTTCTTTAGCTATCATCGTGCCCGCGATCCACTTGGGACCATGTCCATAGTTTAGCACATAAACAGGGTCATTCAGATCAATTTCCCGTGACACAGTGGCGCGACCATCGTTTACATTTTGTTGCTGCCGCCTGCTCTCTACCTGATCATGCAGGTTGGGGTGAACCAGCAAGAGTCTGGTTTTAAGTGTCCTTTTCATGAGTAGCTCAGCCGGGGGCACCCCTGTGAGTGAGTGGGGTCTCGTGCAGTAGCTGAGCAGTACTCGGGACAGGCGGGTTTGGAGTGAGCCTTCTGTGACTCGTTTGAGGCTCTGTTTGATGGTTTGTACTGCCCGCTCTGCCTGCCCATTGGAGGCTGGTTTAAACGGGGCCGAGGTGACATGTTTGATCCCATTGCGGATCATGAATTCTTTAAATTCGGCACTGGTGAAACATGGCCCGTTGTCACTGACCAGTATGTCAGGCAGGCCGTGGATGGTAAACTTGGCCCTCAGGCTTTCAATGGTGGCGGTGGCGGTGCTTCCCGACATTATTTCACACTCAATCCATTTTGAAAAAGCAGCCACCACCACCAGGAACATTTTACCGAGAAACGGGCCGCATAGTCAACATGGATCCTCGACCATGGTCTGGAGGGCCAGGACCACAAACTTAGCGGTACCTCTCTGGGCATGTTGCTCAACTGAGCACACAGTTTTCTGCATCTTTGCGTTGGATTTGTATACTCGTCGCCAGTTGTTGTGTTCCTAACACAGATGAGACTGCACACAGTGAAGTTAAAGTAACAGTGACCTCAGTCTTTATTGAGACATAGAAACATAGAAACATAGAAAATAGGTGCAGGAGTAGGCCATTCGGCCCTTCTAGCCTGCACTGCCATTCAATGAGTTCATGGCTGGACATGAAACTTCAGTACCCCCTTCCTGCTTTCTCGCCATACCCCTTGATCCCCTTCGTAGTAAGGACTTCATCTAACTTCTTTTCGAATATAATTAGTGAATTGGCCTCAACTACTTTCTGTGGTAGAGAATTCCACAGGTTCACCACTCTCTGGGTGAAGAAGTTTCTCCGCATCTCGGTCCTAAATGGCTTACCCCTTATCCTTAGACTGTGACCCCTGGTTCTGGACTTCCCCAACATTAGGAACATTCTTCCTGCATCTAACCTGTCTAACCCCGTCAGAATTTTAAACGTTTCTATGAGGTCCCCTCTCATTCTTCTGAACTCCAGTGAATACAAGCCGAGTTGATCCAGTCTTTCTTGATAGGTCAGTCCTGCCATCCCGGGAATCAGTCTGGTGAACCTTCGCTGCACTCCCTCAATAGCAAGAATGTCCTTCCTCAGGTTAGGAGACCAAAACTGTACACAATACTCCAGGTGTGGCCTCACCAAGGCCCTGTACAACTGTTGCAACACCTCCCTGCCCCTGTACTCAAATCCCCTCGCTATGAAGGCCAACATGCCATTTGCTTTCTTAACCGCCTGCTGTACCTGCATGCCAACCTTCAATGACTGATGTACCATGACACCCAGGTCTCGTTGCACCTCCCCTTTTCCTAATATGTCACCATTCAGATAATAGTCTGTCTCTCTGTTTTTACCACCAAAGTGGATAACCTCACATTTATCCACATTATACTTCATCTGCCATGCATTTTCCCACTCACCTAACCTATCCAAGTCACTCTGCAGCCTCATAGCATCCTCCTCGCAGCTCACACTGCCACCCAACTTAGTGTCATCCGCAAATTTGGAGATACTACATTTAATCCCCTCGTCTAAATCATTAATATACAGTGTAAACAGCTGGTGCCCCAGCACAGAACCTTGCGGTACCCCACTAGTCACTGCCTGCCATTCTGAAAAGTCCCCATTTACTCCTACTCTTTGCTTCCTGTCTGACAACCAGTTCTATATCCATGTCAGCACACTACCCCCAATCCCATGTGCTTTAACTTTGCACATTAATCTCTTGTGTGGGCCCTTGTCGAAAGCCTTCTGAAAGTCAAAATATACCACATCAACTGGTTCTCCCTTGTCCACTCTACTGGAAACATCCTCAAAAAATTCCAGAAGATTTGTCAAGCATGATTTCCCTTTCACAAATCCATGCTGACTTGGACCTATCATATCACCTCTTTCCAAATGCACTGCTATGATATCCTTAATAATTGATTCCATCATTTTACCCACTGCCGATGTCAGGCTGACCGGTCTATAATTCCCTGTTATCTCTCTCCCTCCTTTTTTAAAAAGTGGGGTTACATTGGCTACCCTCCACTCCATAGGAACTGATCCAGAGTCAATGGAATGTTGGAAAATGACTGTCAATGCATCCACTATTTCCAAGACCACCTCCTTAAGTACTCTGGGATGCAGTCCATCAGGCCCTGGGGATTTATCGGCCTTCAATCCCATCAATTTCCCCAACACAATTTCCCGACTAATAAGGATTTCCCTCAGTTCCTCCTCCTTACTAGACCCTCCGACCCCTTTTATATCCGTAAGGTTGTTTGTGTCCTCCCCAGTGAATACCGAACCAAAGTACTTGTTCAATTGGTCTGCCATTTCTTTGTTCCCCGTTATGACTTCCCCTGATTCTGACTGCAGGGGACCTACATTTGTCTTTACTAACCTTTTTTCTTTACATATCTATAGAAACTTTTGCAATCCATCTTAATGTTCCCTGCAAGCTTCTTCTCGTACTCCATTTTCCCTGCCATAATCAAACCCTTCGTCCTCCTCTGCTGAGTTCTAAATTTCTCCCAGTCCCCGGGTTCGCTGCTATTTCTGGCCAATTTGTATGCCACTTCCTTGGCTTTAATACTATCCCTGATTTCCCTTGATAGCCACGGTTGAGCCACCTTCCCTTTTTTATTTTTACGCCAGACAGGAATGTACAATTGTTGTAGTTCATCCATGCGGTCTCTAAATGTCTGCCATTGCCCATCCACAGTCAACCCCTTCAGTATCATTCGCCAATCTATCCTAGCCAATTCACGCCTCATACCTTCAAAGAGACACTCCAGTGTAAGTAACAGGCCTTAGGGGCCGGCTTATATACAATGCTCTCAAGGGATGCTGGGATCCCTTGGGACTTCAGGGGGTGCACTCCCTGGTGGTGGAACATGACAGTGCATGCTTTACAGATACACAACAAGTACAGTGAGTGATACCGAGAGACACCAGCAGAGGACGATAGTGAGAGGTGTGACTAAGTACTGCGATACCGAGAGACACCAGCAGGGGGCGATAGAGAGGTGTGACTGAGTACTGTGATACTGAGAGACACCAGCAGGGGGTGAGACTGAGTACTGTGATACTGAGAGACACCAGCAGGGGGTGAGACTGAGTACTGTGATACTGAGAGACACCAGCAGGGGGAGATAGAGAGGTGTGACTGAGTACTGCGATACCAGGAGACACCAGCAGGGGGCGATAGAGACATGTGACTGAGTACTGTGATACTGAGAGATAGCGGGGAGCTTAACAGCGGGGAGTGTCATCATAGACGATGAGATCTAACACCGCCTCCAGTGGAGCCTTCAGCCACCTGAGGAAAAGAGTGTTTGAAGACCAGGCTCTCAAAACTGTTACCAAGCTCATGGTCTATAGGGCTGTAGTGATACCCGCCCTCCTGCATGGCTCAGAGACATGGACCATGTACAGTAGACACCTCAAGTCACTGGAGAGATAGCAGCAACGATGTCTCCGCAAGATTCTACAAATCCCCTGGGAGGACAGACGCACCAACATTAGCGTCCTCGATCAGGCCAAGATCCCCAGCATTGAAGCACTGACCACACTTGATCAGCTCCGCTGGGCAGGCCACATTGTCTGCATGCCAGACACAAGTCTTGCCGCCGAGAGCATGCAGAAAACAAGCACAGGCAGTAGAAGGACCGTGTAGCAAACCAGGCCCACCCACCCTTCCCTCAACGGCTATCTGACCCACCTGTGACAGAAACTGTGGTTCTCGTATCGGACTGTACAGCCACCTGAGAACTCATGTTAAGATTGGAAGCAAGTCTTCCTCGATTCCGAGGGACTGCCCATGATGATGACAAAGAGACACCGGCAGAGGGAGATGGAGAGGTGTGACTGAGTGCTGTGATACTGAAAGAGACCAGCAGGGGGAGAAAGAGAGGTGTGACTGAGTGCTGTGATACTGAGAGACACCAGCAGGGGGAGATAGAGAGGTGTGACTGAGTACTGTGATACTGAGAGACACCAGCAGGGGGAGAAAGAGAGGTGTGACTGAGTGCTGTGATACTGAAAGACACCAGCAGGGGGAGAAAGAGAGGTGTGACTGAGTGCTGTGATACTGAGAGACACCAGCAGGGGGAGATAGAGAGGTGTGACTGAGTGCTGTGATACTGAGACACCAGCAGGGGGAGAAAGAGAGGTGTGACTGAGTGCTGTGATACTGAGAGACACCAGCAGGGGGAGATAGAGAGGTGTGACTGAGTACTGTGATACAGAGAGACACCAGCAGTGGGAGATAGAGAGAGGTGTGACTGAGTACAGTGATACTGAAAGACACCAGCAGAGAGCGATAGAGTGGTGTGACTGAGTACTGTGATACGGAGAGACACCAGCAGAGGGAGATAGAGAAGTGTAACTGAGTACTGTAGTAGAGAGAGACACCAGCAGGGGGAGATAGAGAGAAGTGTGACTGAACACTGCAGTAGAGAGAGACACTGCAGTAGTAATACCCGCCCTCCTGTATGGCTCAGAAAAATGGACCATTGACTCTGGATCAGTTCCTATGGACTGGAGGGTAGCTAATGTAACACCACATTTTAAGAAAGGAGTGAGAGAGAAAACGGGTAATTATAGACCGGTTAGCCTGACATCAGTAGTGGGGAAAATGTTGGAATCAATTATTAAAGATGAAATAACAGCACATTTGGAAAGCAGTGACAGGATCGATCCAAGTCAACATGGATTTATGAAAGGGAAATCCTGCTTGACAACTCTTCTAGAATTTTTTGAGGATGTAACGAGTAGAGTGGACAAGGGAGATCCAGTGGATGTGGTGTATTTGGACTTTCAAAAGGCTTTTGACAAGGTCCCACACAAGAGATTGGTGTGCAAAATTAAAGCACATGGTATTGGGGTTAATGTACTGACGTGGATATAGAACTGGTTGGCAGACAGGAAGCAGAGAGTCGGGATAAACGGGTCCTTTTCAGAATGGCAGGCAGTGACTCGTGGAGTGCTGCAGGGCTCAGTGCTGGGACCCCAGCTATTTACAATATACATTAATGATTTGGATGAGGGAATTGAGTGTAATATCTCCAAGTTTGCAGATGACACTAAACTGGGTGGCGGTGTGAGCTGTGAGGAGGATGCTAAGAGGCTGAAGGTTGACTTGGACAGGTTAGATGAGTGGGCAAATGCATGGCAGATGCAGTATAATGTGGATAAATGTGAGGTTATCCACTTTGGGGGCAAAAACACGAAGGCAGAATATTATCTGACTGGTGGCAGATTAGGGAAAGGGGATGTGCAACAAGACCTGGGTGTCATGGTACATCAGTCATTGAAAGTTGGCATGCAGGTACAGCAGGCGGTGAAGAAGGCAAATGGTATGTTGGCCTTCATAGCGAGGGGATTTGAGTATAGGAGCAGGGAGGTCTTACTGCAGTTGTACAGGGCCTTGGTGAGGCCTTACCTGGAATATTGTGGTCAGATTTGGTCTCCTCATCTGAGGAAGGATGTTCTTGCTATTGAGGGAGTGCAGCAAAGGTTCACCAGATTGATTCCCGAAATGGCAGGACTGACATATGAGGAGAGACTGGATCGACTGGGCCTTTATTCACTAGAGTTTAGAAGGATGAGTGGGGATCTCATAGAAACATATAAAATTCTGATGGGACCCGACAGCTTAGATGCAGGAAGAATGTTCCTGATGTTGGGGAAGTCCAGAACCAGGTGACATAGTCTAAGGATAAGGGTGGCCATTTAGGACTGAGATGAGGGGAAACCTCTTCACTCAGAGAGTTGTTAATCTGTGGAATTCCCTAGCGCAGAGAGTTGTTGATGCCAGTTCATTGGATATATTCAAGAGGGAGTTAGATATGGCCCTTACGGCTAAAGGGATCAAGGGGTGTGGAGAGAAAGCAGGAAAGTGGTACGAAGGTGAATGATCAGCTATGATATTATTGAATGGTGGTGCAGGCTCGAAGGGCCGAATGGCCAACTCCTGCACCTATTTTCTATGTTTCTATGTTTCTATGTACAGTAGACACCTGAAGTCGCTGGAGAAATACCACCAACAATGTCTCCACAAGATCCTGCAAATCCCCTGGGAGGACAGATGCACCAACGTTAGTGTCCTCGATCAGGCCAACTTCCCCAGCATTGAAGCACTGACCACACTTGATCAGCTCTGATGGGCAGGCCACATTGTCTGCAAGCCAGACACGCGACTCCTTCAAGCGCTCCACTCGGAACTGTGTATCACAGTACTCAGTCACACCTCTCTATCGCCCCCTGCAGGTGTCTCTCTGTATCACCGTACTCAGTCACACCTCTCTATCTCCCCCTGGGGCATCTCTCTGTATCACTGTACTCAGTCACACCTCTCTATCGCCCCCTGCAGGTGTCTCTCTGTATCACCGTACTCAGTCACACCTCTCTATCTCCCCCTGTGGGTGTCTCTCTGTATCACAGTACTCAGTCACACCTCTCTATCTCCCCCTGGGGCATCTCTCTGTATCACCGTACTCAGTCACACCTCTCTATCGCCCCCTGCAGGTGTCTCTCTGTATCACCGTACTCAGTCACACCTCTCTATCTCCCCCTGTGGGTGTCTCTCTGTATCACAGTACTCAGTCACACCTCTCTATCTCCCCCTGCGGGCATCTCTCTGTATCACCATACTCAGTCACACCTCTCTATCTCCCCCTGCTGGTGTCTCATGGTATCACAGCACTCAGTAACACTGCACTCCATCTCCCCTGCTGGTGTCTCTCAGTATCATAGTACTCAGTCACCCCTCTCTATCTCCCCCTGCTGGTGTCTCTCGGTATCACAGTACTCAGTCACACCTCTCTCCAGCTCCCTCTGCTGGTGTCTCTCGGTATTAGCGTACTCAGTCACACCTCTCTATCTCCCCCTGCTGGTGTGCCACTCTATCACAGTACTCAGTTACACCTCTCTATCTCCCCCTGCTGGTGTCTCTCGGTTTCACTGTACTCAGTCAGATCTCTCACTATCGCCCTCTGCTGATGTCTCTCTGTATCACTGTACTCAGCCAAATCTTTATTATCTACCTGTTAAATTTCGATTGCAGTTGACATTGATAATAGGCTCCACAGGTAACAAAGAGTCTTCCAGAAAAAACAAAATAATGTTCGCAACGTTTGAATGAATTATTCCAATAATCCTATGATGCTCAAAGATAGAAAGTACAGTGAGTGATACCGAGAGACACCAGCAGAAGGAGATAGAGGGCTGTGACTGAGTACTGTGATACAGAGAGACACCAGCAGGGGGAGATAGAGATGTGTGACTGAGTACTGTGATACAGAGAGACACCAGTAGGGGGAGATAGAGAGGTGTGACTGCGTACTGTAATACCGAGAGACACCAGACAAGGGGAGAAAGAGAGGTGTGACTGAGTACTGTGATATGGGAGACACCCAGCAGGCGGCGATAGAGAGCGATGTTAGTGAGTACTGTGATACTGAGATATACCAGCAGGAGGAGATAGAGAGAGAGATGTGACTGAGTACTGTGATACAGAGAGACACCAGCAGACGGAGATAGAGAGGCATGACTGAGTATTGATAACGAGAGACACCAGCAGGGGGACGATAGAGAGGCATGACTGAGTGCTGTGGTAAAGAGACACCAGCAGGGGGAGATAAAGAGGTGTGACTGAGTACTGTGATACCGAGTGACACCAGCCGAGGACGATAGAGGCGTGACTGAGTGCTGTGATACCGAGAGGCAGCAGCAGGGGGAGATAGAGATGTGTGACTGAGTACTATGATACCGAGCGACACCAGCAGGAGGCGACAGAGAGGCATGACTGAGTACTGTAATACCGAGAGGCACCAACAGGGTGCAATAGAGAGGCATGACTGAGTACTGTAATACCGAGAGGCACCAGCAGGGGGCAATAGAGAGGCATGACTGAGTACTGTAATACCGAGAGAAAGCGGGGAGTTTAACAGTGGGGAGCATCTTCATTGACGACAAGATCCAACACCACCTCCAGTGTACCAGTGGAGCCTTCGGCCGCCTGAGGAAAAGAATGTTTGAAGACCAGGCCCTCAAAACTGTTACCAAGCTCATGGTCTATAGAGCTGTACATTCAGCCACCTGAGAACCCATTTTAAGAGTGGAAGCAAGTCTTCCTCGATACTGAGGGACTGCCCATGATGAAGTGCAAGAGGATAACTAAATGAAGTGTAGGGCCTATTATAGAACATAATTTTAATCTGTGTGTGGAGGCGGAAGATATTGGTATGTTTCTTAATGAATACCGTGACTGTTTTCACAAAGGGGAGGTGCGATGCAGACATTGCAATCAGGAAGGAGGAGTGTGATATATTAGATGAAATAAACATACTGAGAGAGGAAGTATTAAGGGGTATAGCAGCTTTGAAAGTGGATAAATCCGCAGGCCTAATTTCTGAGGATGTCCCGGCGGGGCCCTGGAAGCTGGCTGCCCCCCGGAGGTGCTCATCGTCGCCATTGCTGCTCCTCCGGGGCGCTAACAGGGACGGCATGGCCCGAAAATCCTGCCCTTAGAATTTTAAGCGCTCACTCCCTTCCTGGTTCGCTGTCTGGGAGATCTCTGCCTTTGGATTGGCTGCTTAGACAGCCTGCTGATGTCACAGCAGCTCGCGCAAGGGGATCCCCACTATAGGGTGTGGAGTGGAACTGAAGGTGTGATAAGGCTGGAGTTTGTGACACAGGGATCGGGAGTCCCTCGAGCGGCCCTACCTCGGGGCCAGCGACCAAGGCCTTTGCTTTGTTGCTGGCCACAAATTCTGGGCCGATATCTGGCAGGGCTGAGAACAGGCGGTCTATCCCATAGCGGCCGGTTTGTGCTCACCTTCGGGACGTGACTCCAGAAATGGGACTGTATTGTATCAGTGATACGGGACCAATGAATCATTTTCTCTCGTACTGTGTATCACCCGGAAACTACACTTGGCACTGAATATGTTAAATATCGGGAGGGTACAGCATCCACCATATTAAGGTATACAGTGATGTTCCCCAGGGGTCAGTTCTGGGACCACTGCCTTTCTTCATCTATATCAGTGACTGGGACCTGGGTGTACAGGGCACAATTTCAACATTTGCAGATGACACAAAACTTGGAAGTACAGTGAACAGTGAGGAGGACAGTGATCGACTTCAGGAGAACATCGACAGGCTGGTGACATGGGCGGGCACGTGGCAGATGAAGTGCGCAGAGATACATTTTGGTACAAGGAATGAGGAGAGGCAATATAAACTAAAGGGTACAACCCTAAAGTGGGTGCATGAACAGAGAGACCTGGGGAGGGAGGTGTGTGGACAAATCACTGAAGGTGGCAGGGCAGGTTGAGAAAGTGGTTAAACAAGCTCACGGGATCCTGGGCTTCATAAATAGAGGCACAGAGGACAAAAACAAGGAAGTTATGATGAACCTTTATAAACACGGGTTCGGCCTCAACTGGAGTATTGTGTCCAATTC